>NC_143513.1:76544263-76746763 GCF_031878675.1 Megascapheus bottae
GCTCAGGAACCGTGTTTTCTAGGTGTGCAGAAAGGTTAGCCCTCCATGCTTAGCCACGTGGGAAGCTTCGGGCTCCCTTTCCTGTCCCGTATGTTCCTAGACATCCTCAAAGCAGCCGCCATCAAGACTTCTTGGAAGCATCAATCCAGAAAGAGAACTCAAAGGATCATCAGGGACCTCTTGCCACCTAAAGCCCAAAATGCTGAGTCCACTTTCCTGAGAAGCTACGGCTGGTGCAGTCATTGCCTGCTTGCCCTAGGCTCTAGGGAGAAGGCGTGGGCAGTTCATGTCGTGTGTGGTGGATCTTTACTGTGAAGGTTCTAGAGATGGCTGGGGAGGGGAATGGTGACACAGCAGTGGGAATGCCCATTAACATCACTGAACTGGCCCCCACAAGTGGTTAAGTACGATACATAGCTCATCACAGTGAAAGTCATTTCCTAACTGCTGGGCATTTGTTGAAAAAGGCAGCAATTCTATGAAATGGCTTAATAAAATAGGATATAACCATTTGTACAGTGGGATATTATTCAGCCTTAAACGGGATTCTGATCCTTGCTGTATTATGGGTGGATACTGAAGATGTGATGGTGGTAAATGAAAGAAACCAATCACGAGAGGATGCCATGATTCCATGGACATGAGCTTCCTAGAATAGGCAAATTCATAGAGACAGTGAGTAGAAGGGGGAATGCCATGGGCCAGGAAAGGGGAGGGGGAGATGGAGAGTTGTGTAATTGGTGCAGAATTTCCGTGTAGGAAGGGGTGCTGTCCATGGTGGTGGTTGTATAATAATGTGAACATATTTAATGCCACTGTTCTGTACACTTAAAATAGTTCCAAATAGCCAATTTTATGTCATGTGTATTTTACCACACTAGAAAAAAATATGAAACCAAACCTTGACAGGCTGCAAGGTACCAACAAAGCTGTGTCCTGTTCCAGCCCAGTGCTCTTGCGATTAATGCTAACTACTTCCCTGGGAATTGCAGTGTACGTAAGAACCAGGGCAGGCTCTGTGTCCTGACAGATGCCCGCCATTACTGCATGCCAGAGAGCAAAAGGCAGCCTGATAGAGATTTGACCTCTGGGCACAGAAGACTCACACACGCATGCCAGGTTGGAAAGAGGATTAATGATTTAAATGGTCCGAGGGAAAGGGATTGCTATTTAGTGTGAGCTTGGCTTACTGAGAAGGGTCCATTAATTCACATATAGGAGATCTGGGGAGAGAGATGCTGTCCTAATTATGTCTTGGGTAATTTGGTCATTTAAATGGCTAACCAATTTGCAAGTAGGTTCTTCCTCGAGGTATTGCATCTTTATTCTGTACCATTCCTTCCAGCCAGGAGCCAGACTGTTTTTTAGGTGCGGGATGTTAGCTTGTCTTTGCTGATCGCTACATCACCTTCTCTTCAGTCATGTGACCTTGTAGCTCTTCTGTGGGATTGGAAAAATGTCTAGCTGAAATAATCATCTATGTTAGCAGGATTCTTGTAGCCCTCAGAAGATACAAGGCCAAATACCATGTTTGCACTCTCTTCCATGAGTAGTTGTGGTGGGTAAGGATCAAACAATTATCTTTCAATTAAGAGGAGATTCAGAACCTGTCCGGGCTTCCTGGTGAGGCGTCTGATGGGACGGCTCAGTCTACAGCATCAGCCAGCATTCCACTGTCCCAGGCAGGATCTCTCAGGAATGGATACCTTCACTTCATGAGCTCTGATGCCTGCCCTGTTTATGGTAGAGCTCTGCCATGATCACCACTCATGAACTCATCGATGAGACCTCAAGCTGTTCCTGGCCATACAAGATGTGTCCCCAGCACCATTTCTGTTTTTTTCCTGTGTATGTGGTAAGGAAGAATTGAACCTGGGTCCTCATGCATGCTAGGCAAGCATTCTACCACTAGGCTAAACTCCCTGCCATGTCCCCAGTCTTTGGTTGGAGAGAAGCTTTAGGATCAATGACTTCTGCTTTTGGGAGCAAAGGCATTGAAAGTCTTAGAAGTGAAAAAAACGTGCTGGTTCTAAAGCAAGTGGTCAAGGAGCACAGAGACTTTATTGTCAAGGTGTCCTTTCATATTAATAGCAGACAAAGCTACTATTTATTTTCTGTTAGGTACTGTGCTAAGCTCACTCCATGTATTCTTTTTTTTTCCTCCTTCAAAAAAATGTTACTGGCAGGCTGATGCATTTACAGTTACATTTGTAAGGTAGTGAGTACATTACTCCTTGCATATTTATGAATAACCTTATGGGTGTGGGCATTGTTTCCATTTCACAGATAAGAGGAATGAGAGATTTGGTGACCTTACTTAGCTCATACAGCCAGTAAATGCAGAAACAAGACTCAAATCAGATATTTGAATGTGAATTTTCATATGTTTCAGCAGAACATAGCTATTCTAGGATTGTGGTTTACTCAAGGAGCTAAATATTTAGGGTCAAAGATATCTTCCTTTAATCCAAAACACATACTATATCTATATCTATATATTAATTCTATGCATTTTCCTCCTTTTTTTCCTTTTTCTGTTTTTGGTCAGTTGTGGGCCTTGAACTCTGGGCCTGGGTGCTGTCCCTGAGCTCTTCAGCTCAAGGCTACTATTCTATTCTACCCCTTGAGCCACTGTGTCACTTCCAGTTTTCTGGTGATTGATTTGAACCATGATTCTCAGATCTCATCCTCCTGAGTAACTAGGATTATAGGTGTGAGCCACTGGCACCCAGCTAGTATTTTTTCCTCTTTTCTTCCCACCTGAAGGCTCTCCTGCATTCTGTGGCATATTAATAATTAAAGATGATGGCAGTGAAGAACAGAGTGAAAGGTGCATGAGCAATGTCACTCAGGAAGGCAGGATTCTGTTCTGCTGACCCAGTTCTAGACTCTTCCGAGACAAAGGCAATGATCTCATTTCACTGGTTCTGTGCACAGTTCCCATTCTCCTCCTGTGCACCAAGCAAGGCCCTATCCTGAGCTGACTTCTCTTCTCCAAGGCTCCATCCACAACTTGGCTTCTGCCACTGTGGCCACTGTGACTAGAGCTGTCTTGCTGGTTGTCAGTTCTGTCACTGTCTTGAGCTTCAGAGCCGCCTCCCCTTTGGGCAGTCCTCTTTGGACAGTCCCCTTTGGGCAGTCTCCATTGGAGTTCCCAAACATCTTGGTATAATATTTTATGGTCTGAGACATTTTGGGGCTTTTCAAAGTATGCTGCTCAATCACCTTCCTAGTTTCCATTCTACCCTCATTTGACCACACCAGAAGGACCAACAATGGCCGTGGTGGTGACGACACTGTGGGAGCAAAGCAGCAGCTGTAGAGACAGTGGCTACGACCATAGATCACTTCCCTTGGCTGAGCATTGCTGTAAGGGATTTGTCTACATGAATGTCCTTAACTTCCTCTCATCCCCGCCCAGTGACTGGGCTCTCTTCTACAAATGCACCACTTACTAGAACAGGCTAGCTCTGAAATGTTCCTTTCCCCCCGACTCTTGCTCCTGTCTCACACTAGTCTCCTTCTGTGCCTCTCCAGATCTAAGTCTTACCCTAGATGGGAATGTTTCCTTCTGCTGTTTTCCTCTGAAGTTCTCCTATTAAATGGGTTCTTTTTGGTTATGCTGCTGCTGCTGCTGCTGCTGTTGCAGGTTCTTCTTCCTCTTTGTCCTCTTCCTTTTGCTCTTCCTCTGCTGTACTGGTATTGGGGCTTGAACTTAGGGCCTAGCTTTTTCACTCAAGGTTTCCATTCTACCACTTGAGCCACAGGTCACTTCCCTTTCATTTTGCTGCTTAATTGGTGGTAAGAGTTTACAGACTTTCTTGCTTGGAACTTCAAATCTCAGCCTCCTAAAGTTGCTAGGATTACGAATTTGAGACATCAACACCAGCCTTGGGGTTCTGATTCTTTCTCCTTGCAATCCTCAGCTCTCATTGTAACCCAGCTGTTATAAGGGTGTGTGTCATTGTGTTATTTTGTCAAGTTTCTTGAAAAATCTCAGGGATATGGACTACTTTTCCTGGATCCATAACGACTTGTAACATGTAATAAGTACTTCATATGCAGTAGGTGCTGGATATGTTTGGTCAATTGAACACCAGTGAATATGGTTGAATTCATATTCCAAGAATTTTTGCCTTGTGGTCAATGCCATTCATGTAGCTAAGTCCCGTCTAGCCAAAAACCTGGGTAAACCCAATCAAATCAGGAAGAATGAAGATGTCAAACTGAGGCAGAGATAAAACTCTTCTTTCATCAATATTCAGTGATTATCTGTGTTCTTTGGGGGAAGTTCGTAGAAGGGGCCTTGAAGGAGGGCCCTTAACCAGTGGGAGGAGTCACAACTCATGCCCCCTTCTAGTGTGGATGTGTGTGTGTGTGTGTGTGTGTAAAAATCAAAGGCAGACCTTGGACCTCAGTCCTCCTACTTATGCCTCCTGAGGAGCTGGGAGTACAGCATGTACATTTCTCTCATTACAAGGGTAGTATATGTCCAGGATAGAAGTTTGGAAACTATACATAAGAAATAAAAAACGGAAGTAGAGGCCAGGAGTTTGGCTTAGTGTACTTGCCTAGCATGCACAGAGACTGAGGTTTGATTCCTTGGTTCCACATATCTAGAAAAGCCGAAAGTGGTGGTGTGGCTCAAGTGATAGAGCACTAACCGTGAGGAAAAAAGCCCAAGGACAGTGCTCAGGCCCTGAGTTCAGTCCCCAGGACTGGCAAAAACAAAACAAAAGAAAACAGTACTCTGAAATGATTATTGATAATACTATGGTTAATATTCATCTAATCATTTATTATATATGCTCATAGGTAAATACAGTTAACATAATTATATTATGCATACTTGCATGCTTTTCAGTATGATATTTTTTCAGGATATATTAGGGATATTCATTAATTTTATCTTCTTTCTTTACTTGATGATTAACTAAAATCCACGTTACTGATTATTTGTTATTCTTCTATGCATTTCCTGTCCATGTTCTGTTATTTCTAGGAGATTTCTTTTTGATTTACAAATATTCTTCATAGATTAAAAATGTACCCTTTCTCTACATCTATGTGAAAATACTGAGCATATAATTCATGATATCTACTATAGTATATCTAAGTTAGGTATACATTCACATTATTATAAATAATACTACACATGATTTCTTTGTACATAGATCTTATCTGATTATTTCTTTGGGATTGTCAAAGAAATTCAATTCTTGGGTTATTCCATGCTGGAAGCCTTTCAAATATCGATGACTCCAACTTCTTAGCATAGCTGAGTGTTATCTTTAAAAAGCTGTTCAATTTAATAAGCAAAAATATAGATTTTAATGTTAAGTTCTTAGGTTACTAGAAAGATTGATTCATTTTTTGTATTTTATTTGCTTTCTGTATCTGAATACTGTCCATTTCCCCATTGTTTTGTTCTTGGTTTCTTAGTTGATTTCTTAAAGTTTTAAAAAAGAACAGCATATTAGCATTGTAATATACTTTAATATGCTTTAATACACTTGTTTTTGCTCTTGTATCATGAATTTGCATTTGGTTTAGTTGTGTTTGCTACTTTATGCCGTCAAATCCATTGATTCTTTGTCATTTTTCAATGATTTTATGCTTTCAAAAACATCTTGGGATGATGTTCCTGATTTGGTTTTGTTCGTCTAGTCGAGTCCTTTCATAGACATCTGTTCAAGTAGGCCAGTGTTAGGACGTTTTAGGGACAGTAAGGACCACATTTGAGCAGTCATCTGAGGGCATCTGGAACTGGCAGAGATGCTGAAAGCAGGTAAGTGGAGAGAAGTATGGCGCTGGGGGCAAGAGAGTGCTCCTGTGTGAGCAAAGGAGAGAGTCTTAGGATACCTGGACTTTTGGGATCAATTTGAATGGATGAAGTTGGAAATCACAGGAGGGAGAGAGGCAGGGGAAAGGAGGGGAGAGGGGAGGTTTATTCTTGGTTCTTCTGCCATCCTGACCTCCCGGTGGGGCCTCTTGTCCTCTGGTGAGTTATGTATTCGGACCCTCTATATATTGACGACCTCTTCCCTGGTGTGTGTCTTTAATCTGGACCTGGCTTCCAGAACTGATGTCCAATTCCTTAATGATTAGACATTTCCTCTCAAATTTATCATCTTCTCTTGTCCCACTTCTCTTGTCTCAGAGTTCCTTATCTTCTGAATGGATTTGCTATCAATATGCCTATGAGCTCCACTTTGAGACATTGTAAGATTCGAGGAAATAAATGAATTCACATCTCAGTGAGAAACTTTGAATAAACATGATGATCTTCCATGGTTAGAGAATGGGGAAGTGCTAGAATAGGCTCCCCAGGAAACCAACATAGGAGATGAGGTTCTTTGAGGAAGGAAAAAAAGCCCTGGATATTTTCCTGGCCCAGAGAATATATTTGGGAGACAAGCTTGCAAGGATTCTCCTTGGTAAGGATGTTGTAAATAACCTTCCCAGGCTTCAGCTTGCAATTCAACTGCCAAAGGTTACATCTTTAAAAGCAGTTTCTAAATTTGCTTCTATGATTCGCATTCATAAGAATGCAATGTGCACCTGCAGATCGTTAGGGCAACAGCAGAGCAGTCAAATTCAGATCCTCTCCTGGTGGTCCATGGAGGGTGCCAAGTGCATTTCTAAAGCAGGTGGATGCCTCTTAAAGAGAAACTTCTCAGCCCTCCCCAATTGGGCAGAAGTGGCACTTCCTTGTCTCTTTTCTTAATTAATCAAAGAAACAGCCAGTTGATTAGAATGAGACCAGCTCTCTTTAGAATAGCACGACAAAGCTCTAAGTTAATTTTAACTAGGATGGGCTAGTTAAGTTGTTAAAGGAGTAGGTAGACTAAAAGCTCTTTATCCATTTGCAGATATTGGAGTCATTTTTCAAAACTATCAGAAAAAAAATGAACAACCCCGTCTTTTATTCTAGCACTGACCGAAGAAGAAGAATATTTTCCTGGCTAAGGCATGTAATGAAAGACTTTCCAGTCCTTGCCATGCTCTTTTCAGCAGCCACTGAGCTCATCTGCTTCTCCTCATCCCAAATAATTATGCCTCCTGTTATTTCATCAAGTAGAATCTTGCCTACGATGTAGCTTCTTGAGCCTTCTAATCTAAGTGTTTCCTGATAATATCCTTATGCCGCCTGCTAATTTGTGAGCATGAAGGGCAAGCATTTTCTTTCAAGGAATGAAACGGGATCTTTGTGGATCTGTGGGCCCCTAGAGCACTAATTTGCACCCAGCTACTAGAGGAAGTTCTATGCCCAAGAGATTTGAGCTCCAGATGTACATGACCTTGCCTCCGTGTGTGTTGTTCCTTTGTCTGTGCTTTTGCCCTTCTCCACCATCAAGGTTATCATTGCCAAGCTCATTCTACAAGCTGAGTCTAAGAGCACAGTGTAACTGTGCTGTTTAGTGCCATGTGACCATTCTGGATCTATTGTTCTGCTTTGAAAAATATCCTCCTTTGCATTTTCTGCATTTCCTGATGTGTCTTTGGGTCTTATTTCAGAAACGCATAGAGGCTCACTTGGCTTAGGAATCCCCTGTTGAGATAAAGCCATCGCTAAGTGCAAAAACTACTGATTTAAATCTAGTTCTTGATAGGGAACAGACAGGAACTAGATAGAGCTTCCCCCTAAATGACTGCCTGGGAGATCTTGCAAGCAATGAGGTGAAAACAAACCAAACAAAAACTTTTGGCCGCCTGTGGTGCAGTTATTCTAGTCTCCGCCTCCACCAGGCTTTGCCACCACCTGACCTCTCTTTTATTTAGCTGCAGCAGCTCTGGCTTCTTGGCCTGGGAACTCAGGAGATTCCCTTTTCTCATCTCTCCCTTCTTTGGAACCATTTGACCCCTGCCAGCTGGAATCAGTGTTTTAGGGAGGGGAGGAGCAGACATATGGCACAGCTCTCAAAATGGTAAATTTTAGGCCATCCATATTGTTAGTGCCAGGGAAATGTCCCTGCTACATCCAAAGCTGGCCTTGTAAGAAAGAGTAGGGACAGGCTGTTTGCTTATAGGATGTTCATGCTCTAATGAGGATAGAAATATTCTCTTCCCTAGGGCAGGGATGGGATTCCTGGCTGGCTAGGTTATTAAGTGCTCGTACCACTCTCTGGCACTCACCACCATGTTGGCTATGCGAATAATAATGTGGTTGCTCACATTTGTTGCTCCTTCCACTGTGTTCCCATTTCTCTTGTCCCATCGTTCCAGGAACCCATCTATGATATATTTCCTAGACTCCCTGGTCTTTCGTGATGACATGTTCTGACAGCCAAACAGCTACGTTCAAACCGGCGTCCCTTTCTCTGGGCATCTTTGTTAATCATGTCTGCTCAGTGTTGTTTGGTACTACCTTTGCATTTATCCCAAGACTGTCTGATCTTGCTTTTCATCCATTTCAGTAACAGCTCTTTCTCTGTCTCGTCCTGTGGCTTGTTGGTCTCTCCTTGTTTCCCAGATGTTCCTCTGGCTGTCAGTGCTGGCTGTCCTTTCTCTGATTAACCTAATAAACAGATATTGGTTTCCTTCAGCTATTCCCAGCTTGTGAGGTTCCAGAAGAATATAGACAGGTCGCTTGGTGGTTCTATCAATCAGGTGTCACAGTGTTATGTCAAGTGAGATAACTATGTTTAAGATTCATCAGATAATTCCCATACGACACCCATAAATTCTTCCTAATATTCCTCAAGTTAAAATGTATGGCTCTCTTTTGCTACTTGGTTCTGTTTTGAGGCATGTATCTCATCAGGAGCCTGTCTCAGTCTAGAAGATCAGAGTTGCTCATATGCTAATCTTGCTGCCAGTTTCTGATTCTGTATATCTCTGCCTGAGCAATCTTCCATAAACCCATCATTCCTCCACCATATTCTTTGTGCAAATGCATTCCCATCGTCAACAGGCGACAGTGTTGTCACTGAAGAATTCCCACTCCAGTCGGACAGGATAGCTTATACCTGCATCCTAGTTACTCCAGAGGCTGAGATCTGAGGCTTGTGGTTGGAAAAAATTCCAGGCAAGAAAGTTGGCAAGACTCTTTATCTCCAGTGAACCACCCAAAAGCTGAAAGTATAACTGTGGCTCAAATGGTAGAGTACTAGTCTCAAGTACAAAAGCTCAGGCACAGCATCTTAAGTTCAAACTCTAGGACCAGCAACAAAAAATAAAATAAAATAAAATCAAGAATTCCAAGGTTAGGCCAATATAAATCTACTCCTTCAGTCAGTGAGTGTCAGACCTATCCAGAACATGTCCAGGGCATTTTTTCCTTTTCTACAGGCTCTTGTAGGCTTCCTTATTCCTACGTTGAAATATTTCTCTCTCCTTGAGGGGCTAGATTAGGATATACATTTTCATGAAGCTTTCCATAAATAATTTGCACTTTAGGGACCCCAATCACATCATCTGCTACATTTTACATGCTTCTTTGTCATTGGTATTTGTTTCAGTTTTTTAAAGTAAGATTTTAGTTTTAGTTTTTGATACAGAATTCTTTTGTTTTCATTTTTATATTTTATTACTCGGATGCATCAGAAACTTCTTGAAGGCAGGAGCCTTCCATTTCTTCTTTGTGCTTCTCAATCTCAGGTACAGAACTTGTCATGTGGGAGTTACTTGGCACTAAAGTGTAGAATGAGATTTAAGGTTACCTTGGACAGCTCCTCTATGATAATCAAGGAAATCTATTTTTAAAATAACTCTTTTTATCTGTATAAAATTATTTATTAACCTATTTAACGCCTCTAGACTCGCCACCAGTGTATAAAAATAAAATTTTACTCAACAAAAAGTGCTGTTTGTTTGTGAGCTTGATTATGGATGATTGACAGCAGAGACATACAAATACGATCCTTGTTTTTAAAGACATGTTGTCAGCTCTTCCCTGATGAACCTGTGGGGATAATGTACAAGAATCTTGCTTCTGGTTTCACGTTTGAACTCCAAAGAAGAAAAGACAGAGTAATATCAAATGAAGCAGTCACTGACCTTAATTCAGATTCAACTAGAACCTGTTAACATATATATATATATATATATATATATATATATATATATATGGTCTCTTTACAGAGAGTTTGAATGACCAGCAAGCCTGGGTGTGGTTTGTCAGTGTGATAATTTCAGAAATTTGATTTAATGGTTCATCACTTTTTTCAGAGGGGTGAAAATTGGTATTTATCAAATCTACAAACACTGGTTGAAAAAACAGCCACTCCATGAATTAGTTAATGTATTTTGAGGACTGATAGGTTTGTATTTACTTCCTAGGGTGATAGTTAGAAAGTATCTAGGCTTGTGGACAAGATAATTATAAATTGGAGAGTTGGTTGGTGATTATGAGAGAATTAGAGCCATAGGCTTATGGAAGTCATACAAATTCTAGGAGATCCGGGAGATCTGTTTCCTGTCTGTGTGTAATACACACACACACACACACACACACACACACACACACACACACGCACACACACACATCTCTATTATTTGCAATAATGTGTTGTAATATATTGAAAATCTTTCTAAGTGCTGGATCCCAGGCACTGGTCCAGCTACACAGAGTTCACAGCCTAGAGTTTGTCTTTTGGACAGCACTGAGTAAATACTTAATTTACCAATTCATTCATCAAACATTTTGCTTAACTTATTCCTGTTCATCAAAATTACTTACCTAACTCCTTGTAGATGGTCATTTCCTTTGTTTCTTAAACGTCATTTAAATTGAAGTATTTATAAAACTGGAAGATGTCATCAATTTTATGTCACCTCCTTTTTGGAAGTGATGTTTTTAACCTCTCCTCCAGCTCTGGATGACACTCGACTCATACATGAAGGATAGTGGCAGACGAGGGGGAAGGCCCGTGGCCACGTGTTTGTCATCATTCCTCCATTCTGGCTTTGGCACTGCTTATTTGGTCCAACTTAAGGTGTATTAGAGATGTATGGAGGTATATATGAAAATCCTTCATTTCCAACCTAAGAAATGTCCATTTCTGTCCTTTAAATTAAAGCGACAGAATAGTTGCGAGTTTGCCTTCCATCTCTCTGAAAAACCATGCTGCCTTGTGTTGCCTGGTAGAAGAAAGGAGCTCGTATGGAAACAGGGTTTGAGGAGCCCCTGTGAAGGCAGGCTGTGGGCAAGGCAGTTGACAGAAGTTTCCGTCCATTTGTTTTATAGGCAGCATTGAGAAGTCTCGTTATATTAAAAAGCACTGCCTAGTAGCATAGCTATTACTGCAGCTGTCAGAGGGAGAGAATTTTACTTTATTCTTAAAAAGAAAGCAGGGGATACCTTCTTAATATGACAAAAACATGGCTAACTTTCATGCTGGAGCCTAGATAGATCCTATGTGGAGATAATCTTACCTCTTCTGTTTTGCCCACCTGACTACAGGTGCATTAGCGAGAATGACAGCATGGCAGACCTTTTCTAGCTGGCAAAGAGTCAAGAGGAACAGACTAAGGCTAAGTCTGTAATTAGTGTGAACAACTTAACCCAGGTGGCAAGGGCGCTGGAAGTGGGGAGCTTGGGAGCTGCTGGTAGAACATTGAATGCCAAGATAACCTTTTAGTCCCGGAGCTGAGACTCCCAGGATGTCTGCCCAGGAATGAGCAATGCCAAGATCAAAAGCCTTAGTATGATAAAGGAAGATGTGCTCCTGTTAGACTTTGGGCACAAAACAGATTGGAAACTGCAGAGCCATACTCATTATGGGACTTGTTTCATTACGAAGTGTGATTCACGAGAAGTTAGAAAAGACCATTTTATACAGAGTCCAGTGGTAAAACCAAAGTTTGTTTGGGTCTTCCAACAATTCCGGATTAGCACTAAAATACCAGATCGCATGTGCTTTATACTGAGCAACTAAAAGTAGAAACCAGACAAGACTGACTACAGTTACCCAAAGCTGCAGAATGTGATTCTTGTTAATACTGACATGATGTAAAATGCCTTAAGCACTTATACCTAATGCTCATTTAAAAAACTGAATTATTAAATTTTGATTCTAAGAAATAAGTTGGATATTTGGCTGAAAATTGTAAGTTTAAATTAAGCATAACTAAACCATCTCTTCCTGAAGAAACCTTTTTTTAAATTTTAAATGCTGAGGTTTTGACTATAATTCCAACTTTAGGTGAACCTTGGATGATGCCAACTGGTGTTCATATGTCCATCTAGCCAAAAACAATTCATCAAATTTACAGCGTAGAAGTCCCTATATATGTGACACAGAATTATACTTACATGTTTGAGTTTCTATTTATATAAAATATGACAGGTAACTATCTTTCCTGACAGAAGGTGAGAATTGGTTTGAAACAAAAAACAATAATTGGATATTTGAGTACTGACAAAAAAAAACAGCTTGCAAATATCCAGTGGACTCCGAGAACCATTTCCATTTTCCCTTTGTCTTCATTTCTTTGAATAGATGCTTTATTTAATTTGGGAAATTCTCACTCACACTTAAGGCAGATCTTACTGGTCACTCAATGAGAAACAGAGATATACGTGGCATGAAGATATTTTCATTTTATTTTTAATTTCTGCCCTTTTATTGTATTTTATTTTGGGGGTAATGTATAGAGTAATTACAGTTATATTCGTCAGGTAGTGGGTATGTTACTTCTTGAACATTGATACCCCTTCTCGTGTTTTTGTCCTCCTTTCCCTCCCTATTTTTATTTTTATTTTGTCAGATCTGTGCCATATTACCCAAATATTTGACAACTTGTCCAATACCCTCCCTTCAGAAGCTTGGACGAGACACCTAGAGCTTTCCTAATCTGTCTAGTTTGTACCTCACATCAGTCTTACAATATGTTACCCTATAGAGAGCTACAACAATTCCACCACATATGCTAAGAATAATACTGTCAAAAGCTGCTAGAAACCACGTTTTGGAAAAGGGCTCAATGAATGTGTATTTCCGATGCTGTCTTAATTTGGTTAAAGATATCTTTGTTTTAACCATATGTGCCAGAAATGCTTACCTTGAATCCAAGCTTGAATATGATTTATTTCTGCCAAAATGAATAATTTTACCAAGTTTTAAGTCATTGCAGGAAAAAAATAGGAACTGTGTTGCTTGGAAAGAATTGTCAAAGTCTATAAAATGTGATTCTAGCTCATCTCTAGAAAATCAAATTGGAAAGCAGAAGATTTAGGAGCAGTATAAGACTGGGAGATTTGGTGATCCTAGCAAACCAGTGGATTTAGAACAAGCAGAATCACTGTAGTGAAAAAAAAAATAGCTGTTTAGGGTATATTCCAAAGAGCAATGGTTCATATTAGATTTTGTTAGGTTTGCTTGGGAAAAGGGCTGTTTTCTCAGTGGACGTCTGCACATAGACTCCCCTCTCCTCTGAAAGTTCCAAGCCCAACCGGACATGTCCTCCCCAGAAGTCTCTGCATGACCCTGCCTTCCCCAGGCAACCAGCATACCTGGGGTAGTTGCCTCCTCTTTCTCTGAGGTCACATCCCCAAGCACCCCCAGACACTGTTTCAGGACATGGGAGGTTCCCAGACTCTGAGATCATGACCGCATCTGCAGTGCCCACTCCTCTTCCCTGCCTTGTCTCCCTCCGTTTAACCCTAATCCCACCAGATCGCGCCCCTTTCCTTCCCGCCCCCACCTTCCTCTCTCTGCAAGCCTCCACCTCCACAGGGTTGGCAAGAAACGCCCCCAGGCAAGAAACTCTTTTCTGTTTGAACCATGTGGCAGGTTTCCTTTTGGCTATACCTTATGGATTTTATCTAGGAAGATAGACGGGACAGCCTTCCCCTGGAAGCTTCTGGATGCTCCCTGATCTGAGCTTGGGCTCAGTGGTTCCTCTAGTTTTCCAAAGGCTGAAAGAGCTAGTAGTTGCAATTTGTGCAACTGTTTGATTAGACTTTTGGCACCCAAATTGCACCAACTCATTTGTGTGGGCAAATTTTATGATGAACAATCAATTTCTGAAGGATGGGGTTGCAGAATTGAGTTTCTGGCTATAGTGGTGGATTTGCATGAAAGAACAATAGACGAGAGATGAAGACACTCTTGGGCTGGTACCTCTGCACTTCTATAGTATAGCTTTGGGCACGTTTCTTAATCTCATAATGCCTCAGGTTTTGCTCCTTCTCAAAAGGCTAGCTAATAATTCTGATGGATAGAGTTGATGTGAGGATCAGATATATTTCGGGGTTTAGCATATATATATCCATCACACAGTGTCCATTTTGTTTTTCAGTAGACTTCTATCTGCCCTGCATAGTGGAGCTGGAAAAGTTTAGAGAGCATATGTGACTGGAAATAGGAGGAATGTGGCACAATCTCAAAGCCTTGCCTTTCTATAAACACTAGTGGCTGGGCCAGCCTACCTCTGTCCTCATTCTTATACCTCCCCTCCCCATTTCACAGAAAAGAAAACTGAGACGTAGAGAAATTGCATCATTTGCTCTAGGTCACATATGATATTAAGTCGTCTGAACTCAGTTCTTGGTTTTCCAGTCCACTCTGATTCTCAACTTCTAAGCAATATCCCTCCTCCCTGCTAGTTTGTGAGCTGCTTGGCAAAGGGCCTTTCAGAAATGAAGATGGCTTCCAATTTACTTCCCATCTTAGCTCACCTAGGCCCACTCTGGGAGGCCAGGGTTGTGAATGAACCTCATTCAAGATCATTGATGGAACTGTGACCTCTGTACATTTTCTTAAAAAAAATGTAGTCCTCCCAGATAAAACTTGCTATCAAGGAGTTTGTGGATATTAAGACCATATTTAAAGTCTTCCATCACTTGCATAAGGCTCAGCCTGCAGCTGAACAACACCAAATGTTCCAGCCCTAGTGAATTCCAGACTACTGTGGAAAGCTCAAGTGGTAGCCAGCATGGCAACTGCTATTCTTTAGTGATTCGACAGCCTGTAAAATTTGTCCTGTGTTCCCAAAATGGGAGTAGCCTTTCCCAAAGCAGTCTGCTTCTGCTGGGCATTGGCAATGCTTCCTGATATGTCAGCCTTGAAGGCATGGTAGAACCTCACCAAGTTCTGTGGCAAGTGATGCTGTTGCATGACCTAACTGCCTCATACCATGGTGGTCACAGTGTTAAGGGACCCATGCAGAGGGAGCACACACACATTCATCCTGCAGCTAGATTTCCTGTTCTTATCTTTGTTCCCCTACCTGCCACAAGTCCTGGAAGAGGCTGTAAAGGCTCGGCATTGGCCTGATAGCTTCTGATCCTCTTCTGGTACTACTACTTGGCCTGAAATTCACCACAAAGGAAAGAACAGAACAGATCCTATTTGCCTTGTGGTATAAAAGGCCTTGAGGTCAGATCAGTGGTTCTCAACTCTGGCTGCCAATGGGAACTCTTTAAAAATCAGATTTTACAAAAGCACCAATTTCCTGACACTATCCTTGAATTTCTGATCTACTTATCAAGCATTAAAAAGAAAAGTATCTACTAAGTATCTGCTAAGTGAGACATGCTCTGGGTTTCAGTCTTTGTTTCCCTTTTGGTGTCCAGTGGGCTTGGATATGGATGAAAGGCTGCCTGAAACCCCTCTCCTTGTTGCCAGCATGTCTTCTGTGGAGCTCTGCATTAGGATGAAGTGTTCTCTTTTGTGCTAGGAAAGGAGAGGGTAGAAATCAGCTAGAGCCTTATAGAATAAGTACAGATCTGGAATGATAAGGGTGTAGGGACAGACTGTCTATATTCATCTTATGTCATTGAAGCCTAGTAAATGGTGCCCATTATTTTTGCTTTTATTAATGTCAATAATAGTGGCATAGGACAATGCCAAGGAATGTAGTAACGAAGATGCTGTGAAGGAACAGAGTATGGGAGTCTGGAAGAAGATTCTAGCAAGGCTATGATAGGAGACCTTGTTTGGAGGTGACAATATGTGTGGTGTGTTTGCCAAAGACAGTCACCCCATCCTGCCTGCACCAGTGGCTGGATAAGAGCAAGATATTAAGGGCTGGGGTTTAGCTTAGTGGTAGAGTGCTTGCCTAGTTTGTATGATATCCTAAGCTTGAAAAGTAGAGAGATGGAGAGTAGAATAAGAATGGGTAACTGAAAAAGGATGGCTGTTGGCTCTGAGTTTGTTTCTCTCCACATCCTCTATGTACCACACCCTTCCCACCTTGCTGTACTTTGTGGTCAGGAAACTTTAGTTAGCAAGCTAGACTGATGGCTCTTAGTTTGCTCTTTCTGCTCCTGATTTTTAAAATGCTTATTTGAATTTTCCCATTTCCTTACAAAGGGCACTTTGTTGTTAAGGAAAGGAAGCAAATCGTCCTTTGGAATTCTGAGCAGCTAGCTATCAAATAGCTTCTGGAAGGTTGAGCTGAAATGGTTTGAGTGCTGCTTTTTATGGGGTGTTAAGTTTAGTCAGAGTCTCTGCAGGTAGCTAATCCTTGGTTACTGTTAAAGAGAAAGCTCTTTACAAAATTTTGTTTAAAATCTGTCCATTGTAGAAAATCCAATGAAGAAGGAGCCATTTTAGAGTCCTCTACCAAGATGGATCAATTTACCTGCCTTTCTCCTTTCTCTCTTTCTCATCTGTCTCTATATCTTCTATCTACACAAATACATACAAGAATTAGGATTTATAATGAACACATGAAATGCATGCATCTATATAACATTTTACACAAGGATAGCAAATGCTGTTGTTCAACCTTGTAATTAGAATCAATATGTTGTGATGACTTTTTTCCGTGGTACTGAGCAAATTCTACATCATTATTTTAAGGCCTGCACAATACTTTTTTTTAGCGCTTGTGTTATTAATTATCTAACCAATTTTAGATTTTTAAGAAGCTTCTAATTTTTTCCCAATTATTTTTGCTGTTTATATGTGATTGACAATTGGGATGACATTTCTTACCTTCAGCAGTCAGATATTTAACAAGCATTTATTGAGTACTCTACACTGACTTGGCTAAGCAGTATGACCATGATTTATTCATAAACAAGAGATGAAAATTTTAATCTAAGAAGCTCATGACATAGACAATGCACAAGGTAAACAAGTAATAGATAAAAATCTGCTGGGTAGTAATAAGTGCTAAATAGGAAAGATAGCATGGAAATAAAGATTTAAGGTGGGCTGGAAATTGGGATTTTGCGAGGGACTGTCTGGAAAGTTCTCAATAAGAGAGGACTTTGGGGTACAGACATGAGGAAATCATCCAAGGAAATATCAGGAGATAAGAATTTCAGGTAGAAGAACCAGCAAAGGACCTGAGACATGGAGATGTTGCATGTTTAAGACAGTGAAAATTGGGGTAGAATATATGAGGGAAGATTTGTGGCAGATGACTTAAGAGAAGTAGAGTAGAGCCAGATCATTGGGTCTCTTGAGTCTCAGAAACAAAGAAGGTCTTGATGACAGAAGTTATGTGATAGGAGTTATATTCTATAAGATCAGGCCTGAAAGCAGGATATCTTAATTATTTTTCTCATTGCTGCAACAAAATTATTTACAGACCCCAACTTATAGGAGGACAGATTTACTTTGGCTCGTGGTTTCATGGTTATTGGTCCACCAGGACAGGAAGGTTGGAGAGGGGAGTACTTCGCATCATGGCAGCCAGGAAGCAGTGGGAATGACAGAAAGGGGCCAAGGGTGATACAGCATCCAAGGATCTACCCCAAATGCTCTACTTCCTTAAGCTAGGTCCCACCTCTTATTAAAGTTTGCAGAACTTTCCAAAGTAATGGCACTGGATAGGACCTGTGGGGATACTTAATAGCCAAACAGTATCCTATGGCAAATTCACAAGCAGACACAGGAGGCAATTTAGATAGTCTAGATAGCAGATTGTCATGGCTTGGGTTAAGGGTGGTGGCAGGGGAGATAGTATGAAGTGGTAGGACTTTTGATATAGTTGAATCTGATAAGCTTTGCTGGCAGATTGGAGGTAAAGTGGAGAAGAGATATCGGGAGGATTCAAAGGTATGCTATGAGCCACTGAGATGAGGATGGAGGTAAATGCTCAGACAGTAGACACAATGGGTTAGACAGGTGTGGTAGTTTGTTTTCTGGAGATAAGAGCACAACACTGTGGAGTTAGTATGTTATAAAGGATAAATCTTTTGTTTTGCTCATGGTTCTGGATAAAAGGTTGAATGGTTGCATCTGGATGGAAGAATGAGGGGAAGGACGTATACACTGGTGTGTGTGTGTGTCCTGTGCCTTCTATCTCTCTTCTTATGAAGATATTAATATTCAATCATGGGGCTTCAATCCTAATAGTTTTATCTACTTGTAATCACTTTTCAAGGGTCACTTCTCAGACCAGTCAGATTTTCCACTCCTTTAATCCTTCAGAATGGGAATTATACATCAGCATGAGATTTGGAGGGAACAGCTATGTTCCAACCATAGCTGAAGGGGCTATAGAAGCTCAGTTTCAGGTTTAATGACATTAGAGTTGCTGTAGATGTTCAAAAGCCATTTCTCAGCGGGGCACGGTGGCTCATGCCTGTAATCCTAGCTACTCAGAACCTGAGATCTGAGGATCACAGAGCCTGAGAGCTGAGGATTGCAGTTTAAAGCCAGCCTGGGCACAGAAGATAGAGAGACTCTTATCTCCAGTCACTAGGAAACCGGAAGTGGGGCTTGACTCAAGGGGTAGGGCTGTAGCCTTGAGCTGAAGAGCTCAGGGACAATGCCCAAGCCCAGTATTCAATCCCCATGACCCACAAAACAAAACAAACAAACAAAAAAAAAACAATTTCTCTTTACAGTTGTGGCTCTCAGTTTGGGGACGTGGAACTGTTTGATTTTAGGGGATTTCCTCCTCACAGTTTTGTTTGTTTTTATTTTTTATTGCTGGGGTAATGTATAGAAGGGTTACAGTTACATTCACCAGGTAGTAGATGCAATACCTCCCATACTTTAATACCTCTTCTCATGTTTTTGTCCCCATTCCCCTCCTTCCACCCCCTCCCAATCTCACAGGATTTTTTTTGCTGTTGGTTTTATTTTCTTTTTGTATTTTATTTTTTTATTGTAATTAATAAAAGGGTTACGTGATATTTGCCAGATAGAAGGTGCATTAATTCATATATATTGATACCCTTTCACATGTCTTGGTCCCCATTACCCTCCTCCCCACCCCCCCACCTGTCTTGGTTTTCCCCCCTTCCCTATCTAATTTCAAATAACCAAATACAAATAAATCCAATATATCAGATAACAAAGTAAGATACTGTAACAATATGAGATACCCAAGGGACAGCAAAAGAGATGAGAGATAACATAGTACATTAAGGACAACAATCATTCATTGTATGGCTTTTGTTTCAATGGTTCCCCTCATTTGTCATAATCAGTAGAAACCTTGGGCTCTACTAGCAGAGATCTGCAATAGAGCAAAACCTTGATACATAAGGCCATATAGTATGAAGCTAATTGAAAAGACCTCCAGGATAGTGAAACCAATCTCACAGTTTTAAATAGAGTCTAATAGCTTTTCCTAGAATCACTTGGTTGTGTGTGTGTATGCACGCTCACACACACACACACACACACACATGCATGCGTGCATACACCCACAGCATATCTTGTTTTAACCATAAAACTGTTTACTGTAGATTATAATTTTTGGTTGGCCATCTCTGTTGATTCTTTTTAATGATGTTCATTTGCATAAAACAGGTCCTTTTGTCGCAGCACTCTCCCACTGAAGTCATAATCGGCTCTTTGTGGCAGCATGGTGGTTGCTCTTGGAGATGATTAGGATGTCAAAATTGGGATTAGGATGCCAGGTGGAGAGTAAGTGCAAGGGGCAGATGGTCATTTTCTCAGAAGAAGAAAAAAATCCCTGCCTTCTTGCCATGTTCCCAGAGCTGAGAGAAGGAGGCCAGGAAAATGTAGACTCTATAAATAGAACTATTTCTGAGGAGCCTGCTTTCCTAAAGATTTCATTAGGCATAAGAAAGCCCTTTACACTTAGCAATTAATGACACTGTGATTTGACTGTGCTATATATGATGAAGGCTGAAAAAAGAAAGCTACACTTGCATCTTATGGAACAGATGCAGGTAAAATGCCTGAGAGAACTCTAAATGGGTTGTATAAATCTCAAGTCATTTTCCCTCCAGAATATAAAAGCATCTCAAGGAAGAAACACTCCCAGCCTTTCTGTGTTAACTCTTCATTGGGACAAGAGCAAATGTCCAGGCTGCGCTCTTGTCTGTTATCTGGGTGGTGTCTATGCCTTGGTGGAATGAGCTTTGCTCATCCACTGGCCTTTACGGGACAGTCGCCTTTGTTTTCTGCTTGCTAACAGTGACCCCTCTGTGTCAGTTGGGCCTTGTGGAGATTGGGTTTCTGATTGGACTTTATTAGTATCATGTTCAAACTTGCTGAACTGACAGGACTTCTTGGGAAGCCCAGAAGGATATATATATATATAAATATATATATATACACATAGATGTAGATATATATGTATATGTGTAAATAATATTATATACATGTATATAATACATATGTATATAATATATGTATATACCAATATTTTATATATACCACATATATGTGCATATATATATATATGTGCAATATACTGAGTCCCTATTCTCAGACTTGGAGGAAAACATATCAGAAAGTCCTCCTTCACTTTCCCCCTAGTGAATTAGGTTCAAACAAGGCAGCTTTTCCACGTGAGATGGTTTGAATTCAGATAGATGACTTTGGTTACTCATGGAAGACTTCCTGGGGAAATAATGTCTGTCTCTCTGGGGAATTGGGTGTAAATGTACAGAAACAAGAAAACCTTATGGATTCAGCCTTGGGGATGACTAAGGACTTCTCTTTTTTTGAAATGTCCGAGACATCTTTGATACTCCAAAGAAATCTACAGATTACTGCAGAAATGCTCACCTGCATCCAGCATTCTGAATGTATTCAGGAAGTTTTTGAAATTCTTCCACGAATACTCCTGTATATGTAGGATTTACTTAAAAATTTGGTATGCATTTATTGTGTCTACCATAAGTTCAATACTGTTCTAGCTATTAGGAATAGCTGTAAACAAAGGAGCCATGTATTTATATTTACATACTACAGTGGTTAAAAACCCCCTAAGTAGAAACTCAGGTAGTTTGCTTTTTCTTTTCATTTATTTTTATCTTGCCTTTTCATTTTTCTAAACCAAACATGTACTTATTTGTATTAGACGAACATAACAGAGGAGACAAAATTCATGGTTCGTTTCTTGAGAACAATACATGATGACAAATGCTCCTTGAAAAGCAGTACAGATTCGAAAACGAATTTGTATTTTATCAGTGATGATAATATAGTGTTATTGCTAGACATGTTTGTTTGTTTTGTTTTTGCACTTCTGGGGTTTGAGCTTAGGCCCCTCACACTTGCTCAGCTTGCTTGCTAGGTTGGTACTCTACCACTGAGTTTTTGACCAGCCTAGTTTTTGACCAGTTCTTTTGGATATGATTCTCATAGAATTTTTTTTTTAAGTTTTGGACTAGGCTGGATTTGAACCATGATTCTCTTGATCTGGCACTCCTAAGTAGCTCAGATTACAGATGTGGGCCACCAGTACACCCAGCTGGACATATTTCTTATTCAGTCTTTGACTCTTGCTTGTGTTATTTTGGGGTAGGTGCCTCTGGATAGATGTATTGCCCTCATTCATACCTCTGTGAATTGGCTATAGATTAGGAATAGTGCCTCTTGACCAGGGCTTGGAAAAGTTGGCCTATAAATTGCAACCTGCTTATATGAAAAGTTGGAACTCAGATTCATATCCGTATCATTTCTGGCTGTTTCCACACAGGGATTAATTATTAATGACAAAAGCAGGCATTGAGGAGGTCTAGTCTTCAAAGCCTAAAATGTGGACCGAACTTGTCCTTCTGTAAGAAACCTGCCCAGTGATGGTGAATTGCTTCATGCATGAGGCAGAGCCCTTTATAAACACAGTTTTTGAATTCCTATTCTAGAGTAGCTCTGTTCAATAGAAATCTTTTCTATCTGTGCTGTCCAATATGGAAGCCACTAGAAGTATATATGTACTAAATTCCTGAAGTATAGTTAGTGGAATGGAGATTCCAACATTTCAATTTATTTACAGGTGACTATAAAAAGCTACATGCGTGGCCAGGAGTTTGGCCTAGTGGTAGAGTGTTTACCTAACATGCATGAAGACCCGGATTTGATTCCTCGGTACCACATAGAAAAAAGCCGGAAGTGGTGCTGAGGCTCAAGTGGTAGAGCTCTAGCCTTGAGAAAGTCCAAGGACAGTGCTCAGGCCCTGAGTTCAAGCCCAGGCAAAAAAAAGTTACATGTGGCCAGGGACTTACTGTGGTGGTCCTTGCAACTTTAGACCAGATCATAAATTCTTGTCATCTGTTCTCCTGCTTCTATTTTCTGTGTCCTTTCAACCTGCCCTGGGATTCTATCTAGACTCTGACTGACTGAAATACCTTTCTTTTAAATATGTCTTCTCTATTCCTAAATTTGGTAGGCTGAGGCTTCTTTTTCTATGAAGTTACAAGAACTTATGAAATTTTCATCTGAGATGTGTCTCGTCATGGGAGACTCAGAATTTGGGAGTGAAGATCCTGAATGTTGAGCAGAACATGGGAAGGTGTCAATTAAAAAACTTTGCCTCCTAGAGCAATGAATGTTTTACAGTGAAACTGAGCAGAAGGGAGGGGATCCTGATATCTCCCCTCCCCCCATGCCAACACATGCTCTGCCTCCTCTGTTTGTTAAAAGAGATGAAGCTGCACTGACACATCTCTCACCATCCACCATTTACCTATGAGTTCATTCTTGGTGTTATGAGGAAGGAGGCCCTAAAAGCAAAGAGAAGGGAGTGAAGAGAAACATATAGTTACTTTAAAAAGTTCAATACAATATTTTTCTTTGTTGAAAGCTGGAGGTGGGTGAATGAAACTATGTGGATGTGAGGTCCAAACACCTCAGGCATACTCACCCTACCCTCCTGTTCTCAGGCTTGTAGAGTAAGATCTGGGTGTCCCCAGCTTTCTGGAGACCTCCCACAGATCTAATAGAGAACCATGTCAACAGTGGAGACAGCCAGCCTGCATGGCTTGCTTTTGGAGGATGTGTATTCCCAGGGATATTTACTATTCCTCTCAATTCCTAACAGATTGCATGCTCAATAATACTCACTCCACACAAAACCAGCAGCTCCATGAACCCTGTTCTTTGAACATGGCCTTTTCCAGTTATTCACAGAATAAGTGAATATCCCCAGGTTGAATTAGAACTTATTGTTTGCCACTATTCATATATGTGGTTTTACCCTGAGTTCCATTTTAAGGCAACATGCTATAATGTTGTTGTATCTCTGTCATACTTACTTAATTCAAAGTTTCAGGTGTTAGTAATGATCTAATATCATGTGTCCCTGACTAATCCTCCCTTTCAATATCTAACTTAAAGCCACATACTAGAAGAACATTGTGAGAATCTCAGTGTTTTTTAGGAATAATCTTAAACTTTGCTTTATTAATACTGGAGATCTGGATAATTTATTACTTAGTGTCTTTAATGCATTTGTAGCCAAAATGAAATATGAGGTAGTATGAGATTATCATTGGAGATATAAGAAGTGGTCTGTAAGATCGGGATAATTTAATTTACACTATTTATGTCATAGGATTTTTATGAAGCTTGTATATCCCAAACTATTAACATAATTGAGTCCAAATGGGAGTCTATTAAACTATCGGTGTATTCTTCTGCGTATGCTAGTACTGGTACTAGAACTCAAGACTTGCCCCTGGCTTTTTCTCTCATGGCTGGCACTCTGTCACTTGAGCCACACCACTAATTCCTACATTTTTTGTGGCCAGTTAATTGGAGATAAAAGTCTCTTGGATTTGTCTCCTTGAGCTGGCTTCAAACCAGATCTAAGATCTTCAGATCTCAGCCTCATGATTAGTCAAGATTATACACATGAGCCCCCAGAGTCTAGCCCAGTTGTATTTGTTTTTTTTTTAATTAATGGCATATATCTTTTTCTTTTTTCTTTTTTTGCCAGTTCTAGGACTTGAGCTCAAAGCCTGAGCACTGTCCTTGGGCTTTCTCGAGCACTGTCCTTGGGCTTTCTTTTTTTTTTTTTTGCCAGTCCTGGGCTTGAGCTCAGGGCCTGAACATTGTCCTTGGACTTTCTCAAGGCTAGAGCTCTACCACTTGAGCCTCAGCACCACTTCTGGCTTTTTTCTATGTATGTGGTACCGAGGAATCGAACCCGGGTCTTCGTGCATGCTAGGCAAGCACTTTAACCACTGGGCAAAGCTCCCGGCTCCTTGGGCTTTCTTAAAACTAGATTTCTATTACTTGAGCCACAGTTCCACTTCCAGCTTTTTTCCATGAGTGTGCTTTCAAGGAATCAAACCCAGGTCTTTGTGCATGCTAGGCAAGCACTCTACCACTAGGCCAGTCTTCCAGTCCCTAAATTTTGTCTTTATTTTGAAGGTCTAATGGATAGGATCTGCTCACATCTATAGATGTAAGGTATGAAAGAGGCTGAGCTGACTCCAAGGCTCTGGGCCGATGAGGTTGGAGTTGCAGTCCACTGAGGTGAGAGCATGAAGGGTTGGATTTATGGGGAAAAGGTTGGCTGTTTATTGGACATTCCAGCAGAAATACTGAGTAGGATAAAGGATTACAAGTGTTGAGTTCAACGGGAGGTACATACTAAAGACATAAACCTGGAAGTCTCTGGCATCCAAAGATATGCCATAGACCAGACGATATCACCAAGGGAGTCAATGTAAATGGGAAAGAGGAGCGTTGGTTTGAGTCCTGGGACATGTCATTGAAGAAAGAGGGAAGAAAGTTAACACAGATGAAAAGCTGTGCTCTGTAAGTTAGTAGGGAAATGTCACAAGGTTGGGTTTGGAAGCCAGATGAGTAAAGCATTTTCAGGTGAAACAATGATGGACTCTGACCAATGCTGTTGATGAGACAATTTTTTTTTTAAAGTAGATGGATGAGTCGCCATTGGATTTAGCAGCACAGAATGCAATCATGAGCATCATGATAGCTGTTTTACAGAAATAGAGGAAGCTACACCTGGCTTGTACTGGGAGACGAGAAACTGGATTGTAGTGACTATGGATGTCACTGTGGAAGAACTCCACTGTCAAAGAAAGCAGAGAAATGGGAAGGGGTCGTTGGAAGTCGAAGGTGAATCCAGGAAGTGGCTGGTATTTGATGAGCAGTTCCGGTGTTGTTGCTAGGGAAAAGGAGCAGGTAGGGAGCAGGCTGTGTGTAGCCTCAGAAAAAGATGAGTACTTTGATTTAGTTGCTGCCACTGCAGGACCAGTAGGATCTTCTTGGTCTCCTGGCTTGTAATTCCCCACATATGTACTTACTTACCTCTGGGCTATGTCTGCTCCATCTCTACAGCCCTGGCTGCAGCCTAACTCATGGTTCTGAATACCTTTGCACTGGTGCCAAGGTCTAAGACCAACTTCTAGGTCTCTGTGTACAGTTTTGTTCATGAATGCATAACTGAAGTACTAATTAGTTATTGCATCTTATAAAAATTAATAAAATGAATACTAGGAAATGGAAACCTGTGTTGGGGGACAGGAGGAAAGAGAAGAATGGAGAGAGGAAGGATGAGTAAAGGAAATCATAATATTTAGTACATATATGACAGTGGAACTGGGTAAATGGAGAGGATGGAGGGGGTGGGAAAGATGAAGAAGAACAATGAAAGGGGTGACACTGATCGAGATGTATTTACAAACTAAAAGGTTGAATTAAATTCCTGAAGGATAATTTCTTAAAAAGGAAGGAAGGGCTTGGTGCACTGGCTCACGCCTGTCATCCTAGCTACTCAGGAGGCTGAGATTTGAGGATCGTGGTTCAAAGCCAGCCCTGGCACAAAAGGATCCGTGACTCTCATCTCCAATTAACCTCTAGAAAATGGGAAGTCGTGCTGTGGCTCAAAGGGTAGGGCAGTAGCCTTGAGCTGAATTGCTCAGGGACAGCGACCAGGCCCAGAGTTCAAGGCCCATGACTGACATAAATAAATAAATAATTTTTTAAAAAAGGAAGAAAGGAAGGAAGGGCAGAAGAAATAAAAAGAAAAGAAAGAAAGAGAGACTAGCAGAGAAACGGCTCCAGATTCTGATCAGCCAGCCCATGGGCTCTGTGTCACTGTAACACCTCCTTCCTTGTTCCTTTGTCCTCTCTTTCCTCTCCCCCTCTCTTCCCTTCAGTTGTCATCTCTCAGCCCCTTTTACAGAAGTGCTGTCAATGTGGGGACATGTGGCAGTGTCACATGAATGTCCACAAAGGCTTTCAAGTATCTCTTCGAAACATTATTTTCAAATGATAGAAAATCACAGTGTGTGTGCACAGGAGGGCGACGATTGATTTTTGTCTCCAGGAGACAGGTGTGAAATGCAGATGTGTTTGTCTTCTGTTTGCAGCTCTGTCCTTCGACACAATAACTTGCCTATTGCCCATCCCACCTGCAGTATGCCAATGCGTCCAGTTCCTGTAGTGTTTCCCTACCTTGAAGTGTGGAAACAAAATCCCATACTAATCAGCCAAAATGCTTTCTTCAGTGTTTTGAGAATGGATGTTTTGGTGCTCTGCAACCCAGGGCCTTACTTGCTGAGTGCTGTAGTTTTCCTAGGTGGCAAACTCTCTTTCTGCCCATATAAAAGAGCACTTAGCTGAAGAACTGCCCCTAACATTGATTTTGAGTCCCTCACCTGTAGGGAACAACCAAACTTTTCTACCCTATTTGTTTCTGCTTCTGCAGGGAGTGGCTGTCCCTAGGACTAGCCCAGAATGAACACTGCCTTTTTCCATGTTCCAGTAACATCTCAGAGAAATCACATGGTATTGAAAACAGCATTAGATACAAACATTCCTGTGGTTCCATCACATATCAGCTGGCGGGCCCGTGATTCATGTAGGTGTCGAGGTTTTCGTTTTCCATCCTCTCCACTCCCCCAGCCCCCCAGCTCTTTGTCACAGCCAAGCACAACTACTTTGGGTTTCTAATTCCCTTTCTGATTTCAGCAATCTCTTATTTGGCTTTTCTGCCTGGGAAACCAAATGCTCCCACACAATCATTAGCATGTGTGGGAATTGTTAGGAGCTGAATATTTATTGTACACCCACAAAGTTTTAGGTGCTATTCAGAACGCTATTGCCAGGGGATTGCTTTTGTCTAAGATGCCAAAGGAAGTTAATGAGCATTTGAGAGAAATGCTTGCATTAGCGAGTGACCTGACTGCTGGCAAAGCTGGGAAAGAGGCTTCACATGAGCCAGAATAGGCCACAATTGAATGCAGGCTGAGCGCAGGCTCTGTCATTACATTGGGGATGTCTTCTCAGTAGTCTTCTCCACCCACTGATATATAAAACCAAAAGGAGGGTTGAGAAGGACAGGGAGCCAAACTATGGGGAGGTGGCCAGAAGAGTCTTCACAGCTGTCCAGCATTAATTCTAATTCCATCGACAACCTTGGATATGACGTAGGAAGGATTTTCTGGTGATTCTCTGTCAATACGTGGAGCTTCCTTTGGCTGCAGCTCATGCATTCAGCCAGGTGGTGGTGTGCTGGCTCAGCAGTCTATAAGATGTCACATGACATCTTGGTGCCTCAGTTGTCTCTTATGAAAAATGGGTGTCATTGCCCCTTCATACAGGCATATAGTGTGCAGCTTAGAAATGGAGACTATTAAGACATCTGACTCTCAGCAGCTGATGTCACTCTTGCTGTTACTTTCGATTGCTTACTTTCAGTCAAGGGGCCTTAAGGATCTGAAGAAAATGGCTGCCAGGGGCCAGCTACCTTTGCCACAGTCCCAAAGAAGGTACCCACACAACATCCTTGGGAATAAGAGAGGCAGAAATGGATATCTTGTTATGGGAAGATCTTGGACTGGGTAGAAGAAGAGAATGATGGAGAAAAGGCCAAATGTTTTGAAATCTTCACTAGAAAAGAGTCACAAGTTGGATCTCTTGCTCCCTTACCCAGTTGGTCTGCACTTGGAGATGCATATCTCACCAGACCTCCTCCTTCCTCTCTTTCTCCTCCTCTTTACAAATCAATTGTGAAAAGCTTGAGAAACACATGCAGTTGGCATTCGTGTCCTGTAGGAGAGTACTTGATACAGGTAATTAAAAGTGTCAGCTCCTTATCCAGGAGAGGCTTCTATTAAATTATGTACAGTAAATATTTTTGCAAGTTGGAGCTCTGAAGAAGACTTATTGATCTGTGGCAGGCTGCCAGGCAGCTGGTAAAGATTTGGAAAATGGTTCTCAGGCCAGGGGCAGGTCCTAGGAGGGGTGGGAAACAAAGCCATCTGCAGCTTCTTCTCTCTTACCTTTGTCTTTGCCTGTGAGGTGCCTGCAGTTTCTCTCAGGGCCACCCAATCAATAGCAGACAGTGACAGGGTTGCGTGGTCTATGTATCCTGTGTGATTCCAATCCAAGTATATCAATGAGATGCTTGGCTAGGGACTGGGGCGAAGCAGGGAAGGGCAGCCTGGATGGAGTTCCACATAGGGAAAGGATATTGAGGTCAGGGAATCAAGGAAGTCAAGCCCATCTAGACGTGTCTCCTCTCTTAAGGGTGGATGAAAGAGATGGTGCCATCCTCACCCTCAGGTCTGCCTCGGCCTCAAGAGCTCCCGACCTGGGCACTGACGTGAACACCTGCCTCAGGGCTCTCTATAAATGCTGTAGTCAGTTGGGTCTCGAGAACCGATGTGAGAAGTGGGGTCAGGTGGCACATGATTATTGTTCATTATCCTTTAGTAGTTGTACAAAGGAGTTTCAGTTTGTCATGTCTGTCTATGGGTGCACTGCCTCTTGGTCAGTGTCACCCTGGTTATCCACCCTCATCTCTTGTAACCCTACTGACCTTCTTAATGTGTTCCAGCTTCCTGATGTTCACTTCGTTAAACTGTAAGTTAGTTGTTCAGAGTTACACCATTGTAATCCTCTCTTGCATATACCACACTTCAGTGAGTATGTTTGCATCTATAATATATGTATGACCCTGTGCATGTGTCCATATTTATATACATGTTAGACCTAACTTCCACATAGGAAAGAAAATGTTTGGTCTCTCTGAGAAGCCAGCTTCTCTTGATATAATTTTTTCCATCTCTTTTCTTCCAAATGGACATAATATCATTCTTTGGGATTGATGAGCAAAATTATACACACACTCACACACACACATTATATTGTCTTGATCCGCTCATCCATTGAAGAGCATCTGGGCTGTTTTCATCACTTTTCTACAGTGTCACTGTGAATAGTGCAGCAATGAGCATGGGTGTGCAAGTGTCTTTGCTGTGTCTTGACTTGTAATCTTGTGGATGAATGGCCAAGTGTGGTGTCCCTCGATCACACTTGGTCTTTAGTTCTGTAGTACTGGTGAGGAACCCTCCAGAAGTGACCCTGATGACAGCTCAGGGGCTACTTGAATACCTGCAGCTCTCATTCCTGCTACTGGCTGAGCTTTTCGGTTCCTGCTCTTTCTTCCTCTCAGTCTTGTTTACTGCGCTATTCCTGATTTTTGAGCATTTCCTGGCACATTGCACATACTCTGTAAATATTTGTTGAATGAATGAGAGACTCTGACTTTATTTTGAGTTTTTCTAAGATGATTCTCAGAGCTGGAAACCTTCAGGCATCTTTATGCACCCCTTTCCTGAGGTCTTCAGTTTGAGGGGGCAGGAGTGGGCCTCAGGACTTGGCATCCATGTGCCTACCTCCTGTCATTTGAAAACTCCTGACAGCTGGGCACTGGGACAGAAAGAGCATCTCCAAGCAAAGGGACAGATGGTCCAGACGCACTCTTTGGGGCCCCATAAATGATGCCCACAGCTGACTTTGCTTCTCTCTCTCTCCTGGTCCCCATCCCCTTGTGTCCAGCAACTCCTACCTCCTGGTGTCCTCCTCTTCAGTCTTGACTCTGGTGGTCTCAGCTTGACTCTGAGATCTGGCAGAGACTAAGGCAGATCCCTGGCCTTCCTTCACTCCTCTCCAGCTGCCTGGGACGTTACAGACCTGTGGCTCGTTTGTACCTTCAGTGGTTATGGAAGAACAAAAGGAAGGGACCCACAAATAGATGCTGCAGCTCATTAGTAACGAGCGCCGGCGGAGGGAAGCCTGTGAAGTTGGTGGCAGTACAGTTGCAGTTTGGGATTGCTATTTTTCCTTCCTTTAAACATCTCATGGCTTCACCTCTTTCCCCATTAGCACCACAGGCAGGATCATGTCAGAAGTTCCTGAAGCGATTGTGGTAGATTAACGGCCATTTCTGTTGGGGTGGCTTGGTGAGACAGATGAGCAGTGTGGAGAATGGTATAGAAGGTTGCCAATGTGGTGGGCATGTGTCCTGGCTTTGCCAATGCCATGGTCGTCTCCTTCTCCCCTCCAAAAGCCAGGGAAACTTGCTAATTTTCCTCCCGCTGTCTCTGGGAGAAGAGAGCCAGTTCTGTGCTTGAGGTTTAGTTCTCTGCAGGGAGCCATTCCTGGCTGTTTAAAGAAGGCTTTATGCTTTGCAGCTTTAGATCATTTCACATGATGAAACACCATCTCGCCACTGACAATTGTAATTTAAAATGTTTGACAGTCTTTTCAACTGAAAAAGAGTAATCATCACTTGCCATAAGCAGACTTGGAGAGTTGCTGTTACTGAGCAGAGCCCACTGGAAGAATCTGGCTGGCTCCCCCCTGGTCTTCCTGGGCTAGCAGAGACTTCATTGGAGGCTTTTCCTCACCCTCATTGGTTCTCACCCATCTCGGAGGCTGTCCTTAGCCTCTCATCCCTGGATACCCATCCTCACACAATTTGCATTCCATCCTTGCTCCCAAATCCAGCTGGTCTGCCTACATTTTCTCATCTGTTACAAGCTGGGAGGGTGAATCTCTGCCCACCTGTAGTACCAGACCATGGGCAATGCTGAGCTTAGGAGTGAGACTGGCAGAGAAGAGAATGTCTGCTAAATGACAGAATGCCAGGCCAGTGTGGCCGCAGTGCTTCCTCCTTTCCCAGTACAGTTCTGTTTTCTCATTTGTAAAATGAGACTGGTACTGTGTATCTATCTAGGTGGCTATGATTTCTAGAGCCAGTATTTTCAAGTCCTTAACACAAGAACTGGCTCAAGGATTATGTCCATGGACTATTTCAAGAATCATGTAGATTATAATACGTGTACAGTTTTACTACTCAGGTTCTCGGGCCCAGTGAATGTGAACTACGTACTCTATGAATCTACCATTACTTTAGAGCATCATCCCTGCCAGCAGCATTAACCACTGCCACTGCTACCACCACTATCAACACCAGCACGTCCGCCATGGAGGTCATCACGGCGTCATCATCACCATCAATGTTCACCAGCGCTACTGCTACCCACCCCCTAGTACAACCATCATCACCACTGTCACCACCATCGCCATCAGTATCACCACCATCCTCATCACCCACCCTCACCATCACCATCACTGCAAACAGTAACAAGAAATTCTGGTTGGACTTACGATCAAGCACTGTGAACGACCGTGTCCCATGTATCTACTCAAAGCACTATGAAATATTCAAGTCTCCTTAGCCTCAGTTGTCAACATACACATAGCTCTGTTTCATAGACGACAAGTGAAGGTCTCAGATTCATTCTCGCTTGTTTGCCCACAATCATAGTTAGTCAGTAGCAAAGGAATGTGTTTTGTCCACCTTTGGCCATAGCTTTTGTGTTCTTTTCTAACCACATGCCTGTGTACCTATGGGCTTTTATTTAAGCCAGGGCATACTTTGTCATTTTGACAATGAGGAGATCATGAGAGCCTTTAATAAATAAAAAAAAAACCACTGGAAACAACAAAGGTAGAAAATATTTAGGAGAGATCCAGATTTTATTTTATTTTTTGCCAGCCCTGGGCTTGAGCTCAGGGTCTGAGCACTGTCCTTGGACTTTCTCAAGGCTGGTGCTCTACCACTTGAACCTCAGCACCACTTCCAGCTTTTTTTCTATGTATGTGGGACTGAGGAATCGAACTTGGGTCTGTGTGCATGCCAAGCAAGCACTCTACCACTAGGCCAAACTCCCAGCCCCCAGCCTTTATTTTAAAGCAATGTTATTTTTGACTTCGATGATAGAAATAAATTAGAGCAGTACATGTATATGATAGGGAAAGACAGTAAAAATTTTGGCCACAATTCAATTAAAACATTCACTAATAAGCCCATTTTGTTTAATTGTTATTATAATCAGTGGAGAAACACTGTCAATTTGTTAATTGTATAACCATACTTTCTCTCATCCTCTCCTTTTATTCACTCTCAACTTTGTTTTCTTCCTTGGCAACCATCCATATAAGAGAAATTTTAGGTGAAGTTGGAAAACACACTGATTCTGGCCAGAAACATCTCACTAAGGTGGTTCATAGTGGAAACACCTAGACCTCTAGAGCACCTATCTTCTACTTGACACTGATGGAAGGGAGGCAGGAGTGACATCTTTTCCCTTGTTTGGAACAAAGACAAAAGAAAACTCTTGGCTTAGTGATTTCAGGTGTCAGAGCTAGCCTCTCAGATATGGATTGCTTGGATTGGTGAGTGAGTTCATGAACTCTGACACAGAGAGGAGGAGAGCAGAGGCTGAATTCTCCCTCTGGCCAGTAGCAGGGCCACACAGCTGGGTGGGAGATGGGGTGCCCAGTGGGTGAGGGGGGCTGTCTCCATCATTCCACCACTCACAGCTGTCCAAACCACTGCATGCTGGAGTGTCAGAGATGGCATCTATGCATAAGGTCACATTGATTTATATTTTAGAAAACAGGATGTTTGTTCTGTTGCATTTCTAGCACAAGCAATTGTGCTGTGGGGAGCTACCTTTGACCCAGAAGCTGGAGCTACCAATTAAAATGTAAATAGTGATTTCAAGAAGCATATGGGGACTTCTGTGGCAGGTGTTGGGGGAGAAGGGGTGTGTGTGTGTGTGTGTGTGTGTGTGTGTGTGTGTGTGTTCAGATGTGATTGTGGCTTTATCATGTAGGTGTGCATTGTAAACCCCTGAGCAAGACAATGTCTTTATACTCTGGTGACAGCTATCGCAATGGCCTTAGAATGGCCATTTCTCTTTGGCTCTAGGGGTCTGTAGACAGTGATGGTTCATTGCCCAGCCAGGATGGCTAACGTAGTATCCTGGTGGCAATCAGTAGTTCAGGTGAGGATGAAGGATAATGCATGGTACCCGGCAGGCCCAGTGCACAGTACCCAGGAGGGAGGTGCAGAATTTGCATACCTAGGCAAAATGCAACACCCTAACTGCAAAATAAAAAGCAAAAGAGAGCTGACAATGTAGCTCAAAGTGTCTACCTAGCAAGTGCATGCAAGGCCTTCAATTAAAACACACACACACACACACACACACACACACGCACACGCACACGCACACACACAATTAGAACCACCAACAAATAAAGAAACAGATATGTTAACATAGAGTAGAGTTCAAATAGCTGAAGGCACAGATCTATAATCAAATACAAAAGTGAGACAGACATGGGCTTTATCTTCAAGGGTTTGTCACCTCCCTGGCAGAAGCTGGTCCTGCAGGCTCTAGGTGTAGAACCAGATGACAAATCATCTGCCTGGCATGAGAGCAAGCAAGGCACAAGGAGAAGAGCACACACATTCTGACACAGCCATAGACTGTCCTTGGGTAGGTGTGCTCATGGGCACACTATAAAACTATTGCCTTTACCTTGGCTTTAAGCCAAACAGCAGGGCATTTGACTGCGCAATATGACTTAGGGTGAGTTGGAAAAGGGTCATTGTTAAAGTCTTGGAGTAAGACCAATATCAAGTTAAAATAGGATTATCATTAGACATGATTTGATCAAAGAGGCCCTGTAGTAGACAAAATTGTGGCCCACCGGTTGCCCGTGGTCAACACATGACCTTTGGAGCTGCAGAGAAAGTCACTGATGTGTTTAAGAGCGATTTGAAGGTGCTATACTGTTGTATTTGAAGATGGAGGGAGGATCCAAGATGAAGATAAAGCAAGGTGGTGTACTCAGATTCCTGCCTGCAGACTCCTGAGCCCTGTGCCCAGTGAAACCCAATATGGGCTACTTAGCTCCTAGATTTATGATATATGTGTATATGTATATATATATTACAACAGCAATAGAAAATGGATAACTCCAACCAATTTCTTATGAGATACTTATTTTCATTGAATAGGGTCTAGAAATCCCATCTATAATTATAATTTGGTATGTATATCATTGACCACAGTGTACTTAAGTAAGAATTAAAGTCTTGGACAGGAGTAAAATCACGCTTATTTTAGTCTTAGCCAAAACATCCATGTCACCAGATGGTGTATGCTTCTCAGAGGAAGCTAATTGTAGCCATACCACTACCTGTTCCAACCCAGTCTTCCTTTAGGAGAATAAAATATGTAAGGCAAGCACAAAGCACACCAAGAGAATTGCAACAGAAAAAAAACCACTCAGGTAACAAGTTTTTACTTGTTGTAAAGCAAAAGTAAATATCATGTCTCAACATGAAATTGTATCTAATAGTTTGGTGGGTCACTGATAGGTTTTATAAATATTTCAAGCACCTATAACACTTGCAGAAAGAAAATAATCTCTGCCCTTCCCAAATACAGATGGAATACTTAAAGGTTTTGTTACTGCAAGATCATTTGCATATTATATCTAACTATGTCACTAAGTATGAAACTTATAGCTCCCTTTTCCAAGATCAGAAACAAAGACAGTATCTATCTATCTATCTATCTATCTATCTATCTATCTATCTATCTATCTTTGTACATACCTATCTAGGTATAGCTCTCTATGTATGTATATACACTATAAATATGTCTATATATAGGTAGTATATATTTAGAGTATGCTCTAAGCAGCTATCTTCTATTTATCTATGTATATTACTTTCATCCAAAATAGTGAGATCAATGCACAGGAACATATATGATGTCCTGTCACAACACACACATACATATACATAGGTGAAAAGAAAGAAATTTTCTACTTGCTTCATCAATCCAATGTTGATTTTGACCCCATTTGGAGTTCTCTGTGCACAAGCTGGAGAGATGGAGGCAAACTGCTTGCTGGTTGCCATGGAAACTGGCAGAGACAAAAGGCCACAAAAATGAAGGAATAAGATGACATCCAAGATTAAAAACAAAACAAAACAAAACAAAATGAGTGTCTCTTTCTTTTCCCATCTATTCTATACCATTGTAACTTAATAAACTCAGTAGTTCTCAGCCTGTAACGTGTGGGGAGGGGATTGTAAGATGAAAAAAGACAAGGCTCTTGCCTTCTGTAACTCGTTTTGTCTGAATAATCCAAAAATTTTCTCTTAATCATTGCTCTTTTTCTTGTGTGTGAGGTTTAAACTCAGGGCTTTGCACTTGTTAGGGATGTGCTCTACCACCTAAACCATGCTTCCAACCCTTTTTGCTCTCATTATTTTTGAGTCACAATTTTTCAAGGAATCTTTGTTGCCTGGAACAGCCTGAACAGTTATGCTCCTGTTTGTTACTGTGGTAGCTGGGATGGCGGGTGTATGTTATCATGCCTAGATTGTCTATTAAGATTTGGGTTTCGTGATTTCCTATTTTTGGCCCAAAGCGACCAGGATATTGGATTTTCCCCAACCTCAGCCTCTCCTGTATAGCTAGGCTGACTGGAGTGAGTCACTGTACCCAGTTGTTGGTTGACTTATGACATTTTACACACTTTGCCTAATCTGGCTTTGAACCTCAGTCCTCCTGGTGTCCACCTCACAAAGAGCTAGGATGATAGGCATGAGCCACCAGTGTCTAGCCCCTCTCCTCTTAAGAAAGCAAAGCATCTACTCTCAGATCTGAAGGTAGCATAACCATCTCTACTTCTTTCTAAGAGGAGGCGTGACTACTCATCTCACCTTAAACTGTCTCATTAGCCAGAAAATGCCTGACTTCTGATTGGATGGCGTCCGTCTCACAGGGCTGAGGAAGGGCTGTTAGTGGTAGCTAGGGTTCTGCTAACATTTCCAGGACTCCATTTCAAGCACTTCACTGGGGAACAGGACTCATCTTACAGTTTTACATACGTTCCCTTATAACTCAAAAAAAGAAAATGATGGCAAGACAGACTCTTGGCTTGCAAAGTCCAGAAAGCTTCTACAACCTTTCCTTAGCCCCATTCTACACTCACCTAAGACATTTCATAGTTTTCCAATTCCAGTGATTTAATTTTCACTTGAGAAATTAGTTTTGACCTTCTCTAAGGTCTTCTGGTAGAAAATGACAAGTCATATCAAACATATGACTTAAACAAGTGTTGAGTAAAATGAAGAACAAGGATATTTTGGTATCACTGTTTCTAATCTCCTGCTGTTTTGTGTAAGTGAATCACTAATGCATTTCTCAAATGTAACCACCCAAGTCAGGAAAGGTGAAATCCTTTATTAAAATGCATAGTGAGCGCTGGGCAGGCACAGTGGCTCACACTTATAATCCTAGCTACTCAGGAGGCTGAGATCTGAGGATCAAGGTTCAAAGCCAGCCCGGCACAAAAGGACCTGAGACTCTTAACTCCAATTAACCTCTAGTAAAAGGGAAGTGGACTTGGCTCAAGGGTAGGGTGGTAGCCTTGAGCTGAAAAGCTCAGGGACAACACTCAGGCCCAGGGGTAGGGCAGTAGCCTTGAGCTGAAGAGCTCAGGGACAGCACCCAGGCTGAGTTCCAGCACCGTGACCCCCCCCAAATAAAAAAATAAAAGCAGTTAGGGTGGGCATGGATGGCTCATGTCTCAGGAAGCTGAGATCTGAGGATTGCCAGCTTGGGCAGAGACATCCTTTCAGCTGTTTTTTTCCAATTATTCCATTCTTTCCATTATTTCCCAAAAAGTTGGAAGTAAAAGTGTAGCTCAAGTTGTAGAGCACTAGCCTTGAACAAAACAAGCCAAGTCAGAGTACAAGGCCCCAAGTTCAAGCCCTAATACCAGCACCTTGTCCTGACCCTGCCAATGCATAGTTAAAAAAAATTAGCTGGACACCAATGACTCACAGGAGGCTGAGACCTTGAGAATCAAAGTTCAAAGCCATCTTGTACAGAAAAGTCTGTGAGATTGCATCTGTACTTAACCAGCAGTCTGTCAGAAGCATAGCTTAAGTGACAGAACATCAACTTTCAAGTTGACGTTTCAAGTTTCAGTTTGCAAAAAAGCTGAGTGAGACTGCAGAGGCCTTGAGTTCAAGCCTCAGAATGGCTGTGCACATATGCAATTATATAGAGCATTTTCTTAGCACCTCTAAGTGGACACTGTCTTGGGATAGGCCTAAGGAGTAAATTCATTGTTTTTGTTTTCTTTGTTTGTTTTATTGATTGTGGGTCTTGAACTCAGGGCTGAGGCACTGTCCCGAAGGTCTTTTGCTCAAGGCTAGTGCTCTGCCACTTTGAACCACAGCTCCACTTCTGCTTTTTGAGTAGTTAATTGGAGATAAAAGTCTCATGGGATTTTTCTGCCTGGGCTAGCTTCAGACCTTGATCCTCAGATCTCAGCCTCCTCAACAGCTAAGGATTACATGCATAAGTCCGTGCCCCTGGCTATAAGTGCTTATTTTATCTTCAATTCCTTCTTCCTGGCAGGGTGGTTTGGCCCTTTGGGTTAAGGAATTTGGGGGTGGGCAAGTCTAAGTATAATGTCCTTCCCTGGATACAGAGAAGAAGCAAGCTCAGTATCCACTTTAATTAAACCCTTGTCACAGCCGCATGACTCAATCACTGCTGGTTTTTTGTATTTTCTTTTGTTTTGTTTTGCCATTTGAGTTTCTGCAATCAGTGAGGTGTGAAATTCTCTGACCTATCTTATGGTGCATCAGTCTTCAGTTTCTCTCGACTTGATCGACTTTTCTGCCTACTGCTGGCTGGTACTTCATGCTGTGGTGTTCTCATGATCTCTATTCTGACGGAATGCCAACTTCTTGTCATTATTTTGCTTTCCATTGCTCATCTCTTGATGCTCTGCTTAAACATACCTTAGACTACTGGTTTGCTAGTTTCATTTCAATGGGACTGAGTTGGAGGATCTGCTGAAGCCCAGATGGTGGGGCCCATTTCCAGGGTATCTGATTTGGTAGTTCTGGGCTGAGTCCCAAGAATGCATACTTCTACCAAGCTCCTGGGTGATGCTCAGTACTTCCAGTGCAGGGACCACATTTGAAGAACTACTGCCCTTCTCTTTATTCACATTAGTAGACCATGAAGACCTGATTTCAGCCCTGCACCATGAGCCCTGGCCTTTGCTATTCCAAAGCCATGCATAGTAATTATATCTTATTCTGAATCGGGCAAATAGAATAAGATGGGTCTGTGCCCTCAGACCGGTCCTGAGATTCTGTCTTGGAGTTTTCACAAGCCAGATGGCCTCTCCCACAACCCCAGACAGGTCTATGAGTTGGCACTCTTCAAACCCATGGCCTATTGTGGGATTCATTTGCAATCTTGGAACATAAGGCCAGACTAGTATCCAGGTGGCTGACCTTCTCACAGCTGCCCAACCTAGATCAAGCCCATCACAGGCCACAGCTGGGATGGGAGCACTCAGTAAGATTCCTGTGTTTCCTGTGGCTTGTTCTTTGAGAGACAATTGTGCGGCTGGCTGTTTCAGCTCCTGGTCTTCCTGATATAGCATGTCTTTCTCAAAACTCCTTGGGAGTAAAATCAAACTCTCTGTACAATAGAGGAAAGGGCAACTTGAATTGTGCCAAGTCTGAAAATAGGGATATTGGCCCCTAAACTTCCCTTCTCTGTATCAATATTAGGGTGACATCGTCTAAGACAGTGTCAGTATCAGCAGTCATAAGCACAGATCATCTTATTCAGTCTTTGATATTGTGTGGTTGTCTACATCCCACTTCATGCATCAGAATATACTTTGCAATGACGTGGTTAAGTACTCTGTCCTGGAACACAAGCTGGAGGTACTGGTCTCAGCCTTTGACTGCAAAGCCTAAATTCAAATCTCTGGTTCTACAATCCTTTAGTCACTGTATAATCAGATGACATTGTAAAGATCCATCTTCTGTCATATTTGACTCTACTATAAAGAGTTCTGGGAAATTTCCAGCATATATGTAAGCTTTTTTTTCACTTCGGAATGTTTTTAAAAATGTGATTTTTTTAAAGACCTTGTAGAGCCCCGAGTTTCATTAATAATTTTATTTTAGTAAAAAGATCCTTCCTCAAAAAGACTTAAGATATAGAACACTAAAGATAGACACAGAAGGCCCTATACTTGCCAACTCAGGACCCTAGAGATTCAAAGATTTTATATGAGAGTCATCAGGGAAAGTCAAGATAGGGATTCAGAAAACCCGGATATTACCTGTGGCTCTATTACCAGCTGGATGTGGACTAGAGACAAGTCAGCCAACTTTCCAGGATTCACTAGTGTCCGCCACAAAGTTAAAGAGATAAACAAGGCCTTACCATGTCTCTGGTGATGACTCATTAGGTGACTAATGAACTTGAACTAATGGCTCACAAGATATAAGGAAGAAATGACTTCTGCATTTATGAAGAGCTTACAGCTTGTCATTACAAACAAATGTGACAAGAAAGAGTGCTGAGAGAGAAATGGTGTCCTAAAGTTAGTAAGAAGTTGTGAATGCACCCACGTGCCCTTATCTACCTTCCTGGTTTGTTTGGGACCCTTTCCCTGTTCATTTCCATTGATAGATCAGAGGCAGTTGTATTTTAGCCTAACCTTGGACATATTGGTACAAATTCATTATCTGCAATACCTAAATTAGTCATAGACTATGGAACTCTCCCAAGTTTACATGCAAAATTAAAGAGAGAGTTGAATTTTGATACACAACTGTCCAACATGAGAGATTGGAGTACATATTTTTTGAGAGAGAAAATCTAGAAAAGTAGGACATCTCTTACCTTGATTTTATTTTATGTCTTATTATAGGGCTGATTCTGTCCTTGGCTATCCCACAGTAAAGGTGACATTGTCACAGCAATGATACTGTTATCACTGGATAAGTTGTGATGTGTTGATGAGGATCATGTTATATTTGAGGTCATTTTTGTCATTACTCCCATTGATAAATAAATTTGGTACAGGTGGTTGATATTTCATAGAAAATTCAAAAGAAGGCCAAAACATTGATATTTGTCATAATGAAAAAGAGATAAAGAGTTTGGTTTAATTAATTACTAACTCAGCTTATAAATGTTCATTTAAAAGATTCTTGATTATTTTATATTAACTATAACTTTTAGCCTTAGACTAGCTTTGATCTATTTATTTATTCAGTTGGTGCTGGTCCTGGGGATTTATCTTAGGATTTGGGTGCTGTCCCTGAGCTTTGTTGCTCAAAGACAGAACTCCATTTCCTTTTCTTTTTTTTTTTTGGTGTTTAAGGGTCTGATGGACTTTCTTGCCTGGGCTGGCTTTGAACTGTGATCCTCAGATCTTGGTTTCCTGAGTAGCTAGAATTAAGGCATGCGCCATTGGCACCTGGCCTAGACTGGCATTTTTAACCTTTATACTTTAAGAGTGTTGGTAACTAAGTGAGTTCTGCAGTTAGGATCTGATGTCATCAGGTGATAAAAGATGTGAAACTCACTATGTTTATGTGAGTCAGATCTTACCTATGATATCTGCATTTACTTAATTACTACACTAATAATAGGAACTCTTTATCAAAATAGAGAAATATAGAGAAGGGAAACTCATGTTTTAGAAAATCAGATCTTAGACAAAAAGACCTAGATACAATTTGAGACCATTTCCCACAAGTCTGGGAAGTTATTATCAACCTTAGGGTTATTTATGTAAGATGTTCCCCCCAAAATTCCTTTCAGGATGTTATCCATTAGGATTTAACTCATGACCAGATTTGTGCATGGTGTACTAGCACATTATGAATAGAAACCATTGTCTATATTTCTTCCCTTTTCTTGCATTAGATGTAGCTTATAGGTATGCACACACACACACACACACACACACACACCCCTTTATTTCCTTAGGTGGAGTTCCTTATGCTTCTCTTCCACATGGAAGAAAGGAAAAGCAAACAAGAAACAAGGCACATGGATAATAACTGTGTGTATAAATGTATACAATAGTCATAGAAATAACCCTTTAACAGTACAAAGTCAATTTTGATTGCAAAGTGAGTATCCGTAATGAAAGCAAGATGTTTCTTGCCCCATAAGGAACCAGTTTCACGTCTAGAAAACAAGGTTCTATCTAGGTCTCATGACATTTAAATATGGTGAGGAGAAATACCATGTTACTGTGGGTAGATTGGAAAGTTAGGATGGAAGAAGAAAATCTCTTTGGACTGTGCCATATCAGAGGCTGGTGCCAGTTTCTAAGGACCCCTCACAGATCTGATTTTCCTGCAGTGAGGGAAGGCCACGATTCAGCCAGCTGAACATCAGATAAAATATGTGGCTTATGTTTAGAAACCAATGTCTTGGTCTATTTTCTGTTGCATTCGTGAGTCGAACCACAGACCGGGTAAGTTATAAAGATAAGAGGTTTATTTTGGCTCACACTTCTGGTCCAAGGTTGAGGAGCTGCATCTGGTGATGGTTTTCTTGTTGGCAGAATGATGAAGCCGCTCAGGGCATTGCTTGGCAAGGGCTGGGGAGAGAGAGAGAGAGAGAGACCCAGCCAAGCTGGCTTGTATACCAGATCCACTCTCCAGATAACCATTAACCCCTTAGTCACATGAATGGCTTAACATGTTCTGGGAAACAGAGCTTTAACATTCTTTTAAAGATCCTTCTCCTAAGTGTCTGACTATGGGGATTAAATGTCACCCCTAGTTCCAGAGGGGAAGACACAAACCATACTCAAACTATGTATGGGCAGACATATTTGTCTTTAAGCCCCTGCATATCACACCTGTGCAGCAAGATGCTCTTAGCATGGTAACTGGGAATAGTTCCTGGGCCAGTAGGTTCGCTGCTCGCCTTCCATCTCCTTCCTCCTGTGCTCCTGAACAGTCTTTGTACAAGCACTGGGCCAAACACTGCTCTTCTTTCTCCCTGATACTCACCACTCTTCTTTATGTCTTCTGTCTTCTCTCTCCCTCCCCTTCCTGTCTTCCTTCCATATCCCTCCCCGTCTGCCCTCTTCTTTCCTCCCTACTCCTGCCAATCCTGAAATTCACTCAAGTGGAAAATGTATATAATGAATGCACCCCCTGGACCAGCCATGGAGGCAGTCCTGCTGTGTCTCAGTAGTTACCTAGGAAAGATGATTGCACAAACCACCTCTGTCATAAAACCTTTCAAAACTTAATTTCCAGAGGCCTGCATCTATGACTACAGAGCCTTTAAAAATAATATTTACTAGATGGGGAAGAAAAGGATTTAAATAAATCTAATCACATTTGGCAACATAGTTAAATGTGCTGTTGCTTCCTCTTGAGATTTTTATTAGCTGGATCACTTTACTTTATGTTGTGTTATTTTTGTCTGACCTAAAAGACAACAACAACTTTGTTTTGGCCATAGTGGGTTGTTTTTGTTTATTGATTTTTGTCTAAACATTGTTTTTGCTCTTCTAAAAAATAAGATTACAAAATCAATGAATCAAAGTCTCTTCTGAATTTAAGCCTAACTTGTATGATTGGCTAAAGAAATTCTGCTTTGTGAGGTGTAATTCAGATGGGCAGTGTGCTTGTGGTCTGCGGGTCAGGGAAGAGAGCGTTCTGACTGGGGAGCAAGTATTGAAAGAAAGACAGGACTCTAGAAGAAAGATATCCTCTCTGGGCCATCTTGGCAAATTGCAGTGGAGTGGGAGAAGAGTCTGAAATGAGTTAATCTAATTTAGTTTGAAGAAAACACAGCCATTTCCAGAAGAGTGTGGATAATTTCAAGCAGAAAGAGAATTTCAACTGACAAGGATATTGCCAGTCTAGTTAAGTTAATGAAACCTTAACTAGGTTACAGAGAAATCAGAATATGAGCTTCCAATGGACCTGTAAAGAAAAAGAACCATTTTAGCTAACATGTATCACCCTGGGTAGAAGGCTGATATTTGTCTGAAAAAGAATATCTCTAGCGTAGTTAAGCTAATGAAACGTTAACTAGGTTATAAAGAAACCAGAGCATTCATGAGCAACACTGCCACTCAGGAAGATGTTGGAATGCTGTTGAGAAAGGCAGGCAGAGTTCATGACAGGGTACTTACTGATGGTGGGGTATAATGACTGACAGCACCAGGAAATGTTCCCACAGTGACTGACACACAGCAAAGAAAAAAATCAACAAAGAACAATCTCCATATATGTTGTAATTTTTCTACTGGATTTTCTTCGGTGCTTTATTGAGGAATTAATTAATATTGTTATTAGCTCATACAGAAACAATTTAATGTTTATTTACAAACCAGAATTGCTCTCTATTTTTGAAGCATTCTATTTCTGGTTTCTGTGTTCTCTCTGCATCAAGCTGGCTTGAATTTTTAGATTGTCCAAAATACTGTGTGCTTTTAAATGTCTCGAGAGTAACCTCCAACCTTTTCAGGGAACAAATGACGGATGGCTCATCCCCAGAGCAGACAGAATACAGTCCGGAAAGCAATCTAGACACAATCCAGGTTTCAGAAAGACTAAGGTGGGCAGAGACACTTACAGGCGTGAGGCTCCTCTGTGCTAGCTTCTGGACTTCCTGTGTGCAATGTGAAAAAAACATTGGAAGCTGCTGTCCTCCAGCAGGTTCCATCCTCGTGACTGAGATAGATACACAATGAATAAAAAACAACCGATTGATCAACAATTTGATATGGCAGAAAATTACTTTGGAACAAAGGAAAGATTTAGTAAAAGGATAGGGCAATTAGGGAGTTGGGCAGCATATGACTTTTAATAGCCTCACTGTAATGGCAGCTCCCACAGTGTTGACTGGATTCTTACTATTTGTTGAACTGAGAACTGAGAAGAGGATCCATCCATCTTCATCCAGCCATCTCCATCCATCCATCCATCCATCCATCCATCCTTCTGCCCATCTATCCTGCCCATCTATCCATCCCCATTCATTTGTGCCTCTATTTATCCAGTAACCCTGGGGGGAAGGAGACATGGTCACTATCTCCCAGATGTCACCGTGGGGAAAAATACAGTGATGACACGATAGCACTCATGTGCACCCATAGCGCTCCCTCATCCAGGCAGAACCCCAACTTCCGTTCTTTGGCCTTCCTATGTAGAAGAGCCCTCTCAATGTCCTTCTAATCCCGGACAAGGCTTTGTTTTGCTTTATGCTATGCATCTTTCTCAGCATTGCTATTTATATTTTATTCTCCACCATTGGAATGTGAGCTCTGAGAGAAGGGTCAGTGTTTTGATCCTTGCTGTATCCTTGTTGTCTGAAGCGAAACCTGATTCATAGAAGATGCTTAATAAGATTTGTTGAATAAAATGAAGTACTACCAGAGAAGAATATATTAAATATGGTGCTGCTGACCTTGTATGTCCTTATATAGGAGTGAGCAGAAAAAGCAATATTAACATAGAATCCCCTGGAGACAGTTGGAAAAGTGAAGAAGAAAGCAATGTTATTACAGGGAGAAAAAAAATTTTACCAGGTTAGAAAATTAATTTTAAATTCTAAAATATTCCAGCAAACAGAGCAATTTATAATATGTCCACATTCACTTTTACCATGAATTCTTTTACACACACACACACACACACACACACACACACACACACACACACACACATGCATTTTCTCTAGAGGTTTATGCTGTTTGAATCCCAGGGCTCAAAATAGCATTTGCTTAGTAGTGGGCAGTTCCAGGCCGCTTAACACCTGTGCCCTTCCCCCATCCCTGTGCCCCATATGACCTCCTCACCTTCTGATATCCTTTGGAGCAAGTATTCTCACTATTTGGATGACAGATACATGTATATAGTGCAGGAAATGATGTAGTCTGTGTGAACACAAAGACTCCCTATTAGCTGCACTGATTTCTTTCAAAGTAGGGAATGTGGGCTGGGTGTAGCTTGGGGTTTCTTATGTTTTCTTACGTAGCATCTGTGAAGTTGGGTTCAGTCCCCAGCACCAATAAAGAAAGAGCCAAGGAAGAATATTTCACATGTTCCTGTTACAAACATAATTTGTTTTTAGTTTTTTTCCCTCTCTGACATTTATTTATATTACTCTTTGAAATGATCTTTAATTGGTTGTGTGGAAGCTTTTCACTTCAACATGTCAGTTATGAATATAACGCATCTTGGCCAGGGTCATCCCTTGCATTCTTCCCTCCCTCGGTTCCAACTCTTCCTTGTGTTCTAGTCACGTATGTACCTTGAGTATTATGATTGTACTAGCCCACGAACCCTCTTCATTTATCCACTTCTTCCACTGAAACCACACCCTCCTCAGACAAAGAGGCTCAGAGAGACAAAGGGCTCATATTTCTCTCATATGTGGACATTAGATCTAAAATATAAACCTCTATGAAAACACATAGAGGGCCACATACATCCCTACATGATCAGACTGCTATATGCAGGAGTGGATTCTCACGATAGAACCCCTTTGAAGAGTTAACAAACAAGTATACAAAATGAATACCCTTATCCTTAATTTTTAACAATCCCCAACTCTGGTGAGCTAAAGCAACAATTATTTATTTAGCTGAATAAGTTTCTGAGCTGACACTGGGAGTTGAGCTCAGTTGGGAAGTTTTTAATTTCCAGGAGCTCACTCTTTCAAGAGTCAGAAGAAGTGGACTCTGTCCCAGCTGGTTGGTTGATGCAGGGGGGCTGTAGCCAGCCAACCCAGGCATGTTGACCTGACATGTAAGGCAGGGTGCATCATGTAAGGCACAATTGTGCAAATATGAGGTCATTTTTGCTGAATTTCATTGCTCAAAGCAAGTCACAGGGTGAGCCCAGATCAAAGTAGTGGGGAGATAGACTGTCCCTAGTTAGGAAATGCTTCAAAGCCACCTCTGAAGGACTGTAACTACAAAGAGAAAGTTGAATAAGTGTGGCCATGTTTGTAAGGAATCTGCCCCCAAAGACTGACGTAATTTTCCCTTTGTATTTCCATTGAGGTGTGTATTTCCTTCTTCCTTCATATTTTGAAAGTCTGGAAAAATGTCCCCCCATTTTCCATTTTGGATACCTCTTAACTGCAGATTCTTGAAACAAGTATACATAGGGGTAAGAAAACACCAGATGATATGTTCCACCTTTGATGGGCAGCAATCTAAGAGACACCAAAGGTAAACACCATGCAATCTCTGGTTTTGGAGACACTCCCTCTTTTCATATCATTTTGTGTTGCTTCAGGTGCTTTTCTCTCTGTCATTCCCACCTTCAATCACAAAACCCGATGGACTTTGCTTCTAAATGCCTCCTTGAATGCATCCTTTCCACCACCCACTCAGTATTTAGGCCTCTTCATCTGTTGCCATGGCTACAATGCAATCCTTCTCACGGGTCCCCTATCTCAGCCCCTCCTTCTTTGTCAAGCTATTGGCTAAGTCTAGGATGTTACCAGAATGTCTAACACACAGACTTGATCATGTCATTCCCCCGAGAGCATTTCTCCACAGATCTCTCCAACCTACAGATGCACAGAAAAAAAAATCTCTCATGCCATGCACGGCCTCACTGAGCTTGCATTTTCTCACCCCACCATCTCTCCAGGCTCATCGCACATTTTATTTTGAGGAACACAACTATTGATAGTTACTTGATGTTGCCAGAATTGCTCAGATATTTTGCCGTATGTACACGGTTCTCTGTAGCAAGAATAATCCATTTCCCACTTGTCTGCCTGAAGACATTGAGGGCAGGTTATTCTCAAAACGAAGCCTACAATATTTAGATGCTGTTGAGGAACCAGAAAACAGCTATTATTGCTGTCTCAGATGACTTCCGCCTTCCATTACTATTTTGAGTGTAAACCCTGTCGCAACTTTCCTACAAGATGATTCTGTATTACCATTGTCTCTTTTCTGATTTGTGCAGTTTCTGCATCTTCATTTAAGAGAGTAACCTTGTCTTTTCATCCTTCTTTCTCAAGAGACTAGCACTTAATAAATATTAATTGAATGGATGAAATTGAACCAGAAAGAAGAGGAAGATATACGTTTGCTTTAGTTACACTGATGGGCAGGCAGTGGAGTATCATATAATGACCATTGGACTGGATGCCAGAATATGCTGCTTTGCCTCTTAATAGCCATTTGACCTTGAGGAACTCTCATTACTTCTCGTAGTCTCAGTTTCCTCATTAACCAAACAAGAATAAACTTACCAGTTCCACCTCATAGAGGATAAAATGAGAGAAAGAAATGTGAGCATTAAATGATTTGCAAAGCAAAGCTAGGAACCAGCTCCAATCCTCATAGCAGAACTAAGGGAGTCTCAGAGTGCTTCTCTACAACTCCTCCCTACTCCAGCCATCTCCCATGATTCTATGCTCTCCAGGGGGCAGCAGCACCCGAAAGGATTTGAGTGCTAGCAAATGTTTTGCTTTGCTTTTCACATAATCTCAAAAATATTAACAAGAGAATTTTTGTTTATCTTGCTTTTCCTTAGAATAACTTAGCCTCAAAAATTGCTAAGCCATTTATGGAATCTGGGAAATACATTGCAATGTATTCTGTGCTGTGCCCAGTGAATTCTCTTCTACTCATTCCACAACTTTAGAACATCAAGTTTGGTATGCCACCCAGCTTTGACAAAATGAAGGCAACCTATAATGCTAGGAAAATGTGAAGTTGTGTGAGCATGTGTGTGCACAAGCATGTGTCTGCTCATGAGATAAATTAATTTCATTTGGGAACATTTTAAAATTTTATTGCCTTTTCCCTTATTATTAACCTATAAAGTCAAACCTTTTAAAGCTTTAGGAACTTACTGTAGCAGCCTATCTTTCTGTCCCACACTCTCCATTCCTTTGTGGTATTTTCTGTGTTTCCTATTTGCATTGCCCATTTAGTTTCATTTCTATGGCCTTTATTCCTGAACCATCGCCACTTGTATCACCTCCTCCTGACACATTGCTTTGGTTTTTCTGTCTTTTATCTCTTTGGGATTCCAGGTCTTGTACTTTCTCCACACTTTCTGTGAACGGATTTTGAATACCTTTACGGGTTTAAGAGATTCTAGCTGCTCTCTATTTAAGATTAAAAATTTCCCTTTTGAGATTTTTTTAAAAAAAATCTTCTTTGTTTTCTGTGGAAGAAACAAAGTTATTCATGTTAATGAAAAATGTCACTAAAGGCAGCTAGACTGAAGTAAACTGTTTCCTCAAGCAGGTTGTTTGCTGCTGTGATGAAAGGGATGGAAAGGACAGAAGACTGTTCTTAGGAAAGCAGAGAGTGGCGGTGGGGGGAAGGGAAGAGATCTAGGGTGAATACTGATCATTTTTCAGGACTGTCTCCAACTTTATTGAAAGAAATCAAATGTTCTTGCTAATATTGTCAGGGCTTTGGCTGCCATTCAGACCTGGTGACTAAGTCAGGAAATAAAAGGAGTTAAAGAGATGGAAAATCTGAAGAGAAAAACAGAACCATAACCAAACATCCTTCCTTTCCTATTCTGAAGCCTCAGAGAAGCTTTCAAGCAACTATGGACTTCCCAATAGCCCCTCTATCAGTTAAACAGCTAACATGAATGCAGAGAAACCCAGGACAGAGGACGATGGCTGCTTTTTCTTAAAGAGGAAAGGAAGTATAATAACAATGTCAAATCCCTGGGGCTTGAATTCAGGACCACTTGAGCCACAGCATCACTTTTGGCCTTTTCTGTGTATGTGGGACAGAGGAATTGAACCCAAGACTTGATGCATGCTTGACAAGCACTCTACCACTAGGCCACTCTCCCAGCTCAAGACCTCCTAATTCTTGAGTGGTATGGGGTGGGTCTGTGATGAATAAGAAGAACCAGGAAGAGTTAAGTAAATGTAAACAGGTAGGCATTCAACATAGATTTAGGTCCTCTGAAGAGGATTCTGGCTATGGAGCTGTCCTAGGTTCTGACTCCTTTTTGGTTACTGGTCTGATCCCCAAAGGCTCTGTCCCAGAACTTGGAGTCTTTTATTTATTTGTTAATTTGGTTAGTTTTTCGAGACAGGTTTTTCTATGTAGTTTAGGCTGTCCTGGAACTTCCTATGCATTCCAGGTTGGCCTCCAAGTCTTGACCCTGTTGCCGAGGTCTCCTGAGTGCTAGGATTGCAGACCTGAGCCCCTACACCCAGCTGGAGTCTTGAGTCTTGCTGTTCTTGGTAGTAAGACCTCATACTTCCTCTTCCTTTCAACTTCTTCTACATATCCTACAGTCATGCTTTGCCTGTGTCACTACCAGAATATTTTGTCATCCAGAAAATGTTTGAATGAAATGGCCGCCCCAAAATTGACTGACCCTTTTCTATAAAACCCAGGTGTTTTGCACTAGTATCTGCCTTTCCAGAGTAAACCTGGCCTCAGTGAAATGGTGCTTATCAGCTCTGCCCCAGGATACATAGCCTGCTAACTTGGTGCTCTCCTTCTGCTGAGCTTTACATAATTAATGTCCCTAATGCTATTATAAAAAGTTTTGTGTTGAATTTCTCTTTGCCATTGCCATATAGCAACTGCTAGGCTCTCATCCAACCCCTCAGATTCACTCTCTCAACATCAACACTCCATTCTCTCCTAATAGACCTGTTTCACTAACTCAATTGTTCGCTGACCTTAACCATGATGTAAATGATCGTGATGACAGCCTATTCTTACAGGGATTACTAATAAATTCAACTTGCTATGACTCATATCTACGTTCCATCAGCCATTTTCCAGGCCCACATTGGAGCTGTATAATTTTTTTTTGCCTATTTCATTCTTTAACTCCTCTAAAATTCTTGGGTCTAACTGACAACTAACTTGTATTTATGTTGTAAATTTAGCTTTGTGGCCTTTTTGTCTACATGAGAGCCACATGACTATTCCATCTCTGCTAATGAAGCTGTGATTCTGCTCAGGTAGGTATAGTAACTTCTTTTGGCAATAATAAAGGACGTTATTATTGATATGAGCCAGCCACAGTAATTCTATGATCTCACAGATATTTTCTTTCCAGCCCCCTACACATCAGGGCTATCCATGGGACTATTACAGCTAATAGGAGGAAAGGAGATAATTTCTGGAGGCTTCTGGAAAGAAATTTGATTCCAAATAAAAGTCCAGATTATCATGAGTGAAAACATTTTTTTTCTCCTATTCATCTCTTCCTGCTCAGCATGCTAGTATATAAGCATGTTGTCTGGAGCCGTGGCAGGTGTCTTATAAACATGACTGGATGGTCTAGAGAAATGCAGAGTGAGGATCGCACATCCTGACATTCTCAAGCCCGTGTAAGAACTCTCTAATCATCCACTTGCAGACTTAGTGCTGTGTGGGATAAATAAACAACTTATCATGGAGTCAGATTTCTAATACTTGCGTTCAAACACATGACATGGGCTCAAAATACAATGTTTTGACCACTTTTTCCATTTAGGTTACAATCAAGTTCTAGGCTCTGGTCTTTAGATATTATGTTGAGGACATTTTGGAACTACAGTATCATCTAATTGTCTTTGGTAAAAGGGAAAAAACCAGAAGGTATGTTGGTGATCTTTAGAGCAGCTGGCAGAGAAAGCATCAATCACTCTGGACAACTTAGACAAGGCCTTAGAGAAGAGAAATGATCAAGGAGTAGAGCTTCTCTAGGCAGAGAGAAGAAGAGAGGAAAAGGTCAAAAGGTATTAAGTCAGGGAAGGCATGGTGCCTCTTGTGGTCTCTCTTCCAGAAGAAGGAAACAGTACAAGGAAGGCAAGCTGATGTGAGGTCTTGAATGCTATTCTTGGTCTGACCTGTCCAGCCATCATCTGGTACTGAGGCCCAGTGACTTCCTTGATCTTGATTCCTATGCCTGGGTGTTCCATGGAGCTATTTATCTCACCATCCCTACTGGATTTTGGGGGAAGAAGTAAGAAAAGAGTCAACAACACAACTAGAGAGGCTGTAACTTGAAGGAAGACCCAGAAAACCAGTCCAAGAAACCATTTGAGATGTGAAAATATCTAATTTCTCCATAACCATGGTACAGTTGGAGGAGAATGGACAGCCCAGAGATTGTAAGATGATTCTATATGTCTTGCAGTGGTAAGACATGTGTTGCTCAAATGCAAACCCTTTATGCATTTTGAAGATTCATTACCAGCATTAAAAAATCAGGCAACTTGGGGTGGGAGTTTGGCCTAGTGGTAGAGTGCTTGCCTAGCATGAACGAAGGCCCAGGTTCGATTCTTTGGTACCACATACATAGAAAAAAAGCTGGAAGTGGTGCTGTGGCTCAAGTGGTAGAGCTCTAGCCTTGAGAATGTCCAAGGACAGTGCTCAGGCCCTGAGTTCAAGCCCCACACTGGCAAAAAAAATCAGGCAATTTGATATGAATCACTGTATTTTTGGTCTCCCTTGGAAAGCCAGCCACTTTGGCCAGGTACCTGCATTTCTGCATGGTACTTGGTTGGACTTTTTTCCTGTTTTGGCTTGATGTAAACTCTGTAGTTTGCCACTGTAACTCCGTCTTTATTGTCTCCATGACAGCAAACCTCACTGTTGGTTTATCATCACTTCTGTACTGCTGTTTTTCTCACAACAGAAACGATCTCTCAAGAGTGGGAAAAGGAAAGAGTAGATAGAGTGGGCTGTGTTTCTGACATTGGGCTCACTTTGTCATTAAAATTAGCTGCCTACCAGAACCTGTAGGCCTGAGAATTTGCAAACCCAACTCTAACTCTAGTACAGACCACAAATGGAAATTTGTCTTCTTAGAAGGGAGAAGGTGAGGAGGTTGATTATTTTTACAAGTAAAGCATCTTTAGTGCATAGTTAAATTAATTCAGCTTTCCCAGACCCTTTGCTGCAAGACAGCTAGTCTGACAAATGCCACTGCTAATTAGTGCACTGATTCACGGGCGAGATCTCACTATCTGGTAATCACATTTCATGCGTTTCAGTAGGTCCCACAGATTAAGATATGACAGGTCATCTCTGCCTAGCATTGAGACAGTTCTGGAGACCTTTGCCTTCTACTGGCCACTAGGCCTTTACCAGGACCATTGGCTGAGACAAAAGTCACAAAATTTTCCTGCAAGAAAATAAACAGATGGCACTGTAGTCTTGACAAAGGAGACCTTTTTAATTTTTTGAAATGTACAGACACATTGCCTGCAGCCTGATCATCTCTCATGCTTTAGACTAAAACGCTATTCCCATAGTGCCTATAAAACTGCAGCTTTCCTCTTCAATTCTCTCCTAAGTGTGAAAGCTTAACATGTGTACTTTAAAAAAAACTACCTGTTAATTAGCCAGACTGTTAATTTGTCCACTAAAAGAAAAAGAGCTCTGTGGAACAAGGAGGCCTAGATAATTTTATGATCGAAGTGTTAAATTGAAAAAATCATCAAGACTTCTGGACATAGGTTACTGGTTCAGAGTGGGGGGAGGGGCTCACTTAGTGGGGTTGGGCAGAGATGCACTGAGAAATTTGCAAGTTCTGGGACAGGGAAACCATGCAGACAGATGCTCAGAGGGAAGTTTGTGCCATCCACACTAGTGTCTGTCTTCCTAGCCACTTGGAAAGACCCTAGTGAAATCAGATATGGGCAGAACCATAGCAGACACAGAAGGGAATTGTTTGAGCAGGAATAGTCAATGCTGGGAATGCAAGCAGAAAACTATCTTCTGGGAACAAAACAGGCCAAGAACTCCCATGCCAGTGGATGCTGGAGAATTGTCAGAGCAGAACATTTAGAGGGACAAAATCATCAGATAGGTCCCAAAGGCCTAAGACAGAGTAGCTCATTAATGCATTGAAAGAAAAAAGAAGAGTGAACGAGTCTTAATGTGAGTCAGAATATTGTGACTCATGAACAAGGCTGACATGAAAGCGCGGGGATTTGCCTTGGCTGGATTGGTAAACAGTTAGGAAGTCCTCTAGGATCTCACATCAAGAACCAAATTATTCGGAGCAAAATGCATTACTCATTGCTTTCTTCCTTGGGTCTATTGCCGGTATCTTCTAGCTGGTCATTTACTCAGATACCGTAAGAGTCCACCAAGTGCATCTATGCCAAGCTCAGCATCTTCCAATATTTGAATGTTTTTCCTTCCTTCCTTCTTCTTTCTTTCCTTCCTTCCTCTTTATTTCAGTGTGTGTGTGTGTGTGTGTGTGTGTGTGTGTGTGTGTGTGTGTGTGTGTAGTGAGCTTTGAACTTGCAGAGCCTTGCACTTTCCCTTGGCATTTTTGTCCAAGAAGTCACACTCTGCCACATGAGCCACACTCCTACTTCCCACTTTTTTTTTTTTTTGGCAGGAGGATGGGGGTGGGTCATGGGGCTTGAACTCTGGTTGTGGGTGCTCTCCCTGAGCTCGTCAGCTCAAGACTACTGCTCTACCACTTGAGCCACAGTGACACTTCTGGTTTTCTGGTGGTGAATCAGAGATAAGAGTCTCATGAACTTTCATGCCTAAGCTGGCTTTGAACCACGATCCTCATATCTCAGCTTCCTGAGTAGCTAGGATTATAGGCATGAGCCACTGGTGCCCAGCCTTCTTGCCTTTTTATTTTAATTGGTTAATAGTCTCATGGACTTTTCTACCTGGTTTAGGTTTGACCCACATCCTCAGATCTCTGCCTCCTCAGTAGTGAGAGTTATAGGTAGGAGCTATCAGTGCCTGGCAAGAATATTTTAATTTTCAAGTGGGGGAAAGTGAAGATCAGTGAAGTGAGAAACCTGGACTTACACTTATTCCTCCGGCTAAAATGGGTCATGTTTTTGTGGTATGGGTCTGAGTGCTTTGTCATCACAAGTGTCCTGTGCCATCTGTCTCTTTCATGTGTAGTAGTGGAAGGGTTTCTGTGGAAGTTAGGTCCCTCTTCATGGCTCATTTGAAACAAGGCACTGTTTTGAACTCAGTTATGCCCAGGACAAGACTTTTATATGATGGTTGGGCCACCCCAAAGCTATGGAAACAAGCCTGCATGAATTACCTAAACTCCCTCCTGGTAACTGCTTATGGATTTATCATCCATGAATATATATACACATACACATATATGTATACATACGTATACATGTATAAACAAATTTGGGGTCTAGTTATAGTGGTCTTTCTTCTGGAAGTCAAGGATTTACATGTTTTCTGAATGCAATAAATGTGACTAATTTGTCTTAAAAGTAAAGCAGGATTTGAAGAAGTTACAAGGTGAACACTCCCTCTCTCTCCTTTTCCTCTCCTTCTCTTCCTCCTCTTTCTCTTCCTCTTCTTCCTCCTTTTGGTTTATTGAGATAGGATCCTATTGAACTTCTTATCTCCCTACCTCCAGCTTCTGACTACTGGGATTATAAGTATGCAAAACTATGTCTTGCCCTAAAGTCACTCCATAATCTGCTCCATTTTAGCACAGAGAATCCTGGTAGTGCTGTGCTTCTGGGCTATGCTCTCTTTCAAAGTAAATTCTTCTCATAAATATTTGTTCCTAAGCATTAGGAACATATAAAAAGTTGGGCTACTGATCGTATAGGCAAATATTTTCTCTTGCTAGGTTAGCCTGTTATCCTAGCATTGAGGAGGAAGAATCATGAAGATCTCATGTTTGAGGCCAGTTTGGAATGCATAGCCAGCTCTAGAACTGCCTGGAAGTAGCTAGGTAGCAAGACCTCATCTCACAAACCAAGATTACAGGCCAGACAGGTAACCCAGAAGACTGAAATGGGTCAGCTATAAGAAAAGCAACCCAGTGGGGCTGATATACAAGCCAGTGTCACTCAACTGCTGTGTGGTGTGATAAGGAGGGGTGAGGCCAACAAAAACTTGTGTCACTTCTCAGCCCCAACTCTGATGCTGTGTAAAAGAATGGAGTTCATGTTACCAGCTCCGGTTCTCCTATAAAAGCTGAAAATCAAGGTCTAAAGATAGCATTACTTGTACATGGATAGAATTTGTGATATGTCTAGAATTTGTGTAAAACCAGTGTAAAGACTTACTATTCCCATGAATTCATGTGTAGTTCACTATCCACTCATGGAATTCACTTAGTGGACTCATGGAAAGTATCTGTGTTCTTCTTGGTCTTTGTTGTTAAATAAACCAACTTTAAGATCTTAAAAAAAGATAATTTTCTTGACTTTTTGCTCTAGTGATTAAATATTTTTTTTATTCTCAGAACAAACCTGAGTCCCAGTCACAGTGCCAAGAATGGTGGGGGAGTCTGTAGGCACAGAATCTCTGACCCTTCTCTTATTAGGACACTTGCTGCTCAGCCTTATTAAAAAATAGATACAATGTGACTTTGAGCCAGACTGACACCTCCTTAGAGGCATTCTGGGTTCAAATTGGCCCACATGATGTGAATAGAAGACAGTTGGCAAAATTCAAGGATAAAATGTCTTCATCTGTCACATGACCAGTCAGGTTTGGAAACCCCGCCCCACTAGATACTGCTAAATAATGATCTTGCTGTACACCCAAAACGTCATTTTTGGCGTTTGGTTAAAACCTTTTGGTTCATTGTTACTTTTTTGTCCCTAGGCAAACTGGAATACATTTCCTTAACACATCTGAGCCTCAATTTTCTTATATTAAGTGGAAGTAAGATGATTTCCAGTGGACTTTATAAGGATAGTCTTAAAGAGCTTAAGAATTAGAGAGAAAAAAATACCTCTTATATATAATATTTATGTACAATATTATATATTACATATTACCTGTGTCTTGATATAACACTAAATGCCAGATTTTAACTTTTAGCAAAGTTTCTTTCCATACATTTTTAGTGTAATTAATAGAAGGGTTACATTGTATTCACCAGATAGAAGGTGCATTACTTCACAAACATAGATACCCTTTCTCATTTCCCTCCCCCCACCCCTGCCCTTCATCTTGTTTTCCTCCCTTCCCTATCCTATTTCAAATAACCAAATAAGCATATATACAATATATCAGATAACAAGATGAAATACTGTAACAATATGAGATAACCAAGGGACAGCAAAAAACAATCACACATTATACAGCTTTTATTTCTACATCCTGGAGGTCATTTCATTTAGCGTCATACTATATGGCCTTATGTATCTAGGTTTTGCTCTATTGTAGATCTCTTCTAGTAGAGCCCAAGGTTTCTACTGATTATGACAAATGAGGGAAACCATTGAGCCTATGTTCCTTTGGGTCTGGCTTACTTCACTTAATATGGTTTTTTCTAAGTCTTTCCATCTCCTTACAAATGGGGCGATGTTGTTCTTTCTGACAGCAGCATAGAATTCCATTGTGTACAAATACCACATCTTGTTGATCCACTCATCAACTGAGGGGCATCTTGGTTGGTTCCATATCTTTGCTATGGCAAATAGTCCTGCAATGAACATCATTGTTTAGCAAAGGTTTATTGAGATAGTAGAGCTTTTCCTCAACTGAAGCCATTGTACAGAAAAATGTAGTGGTGGACAAGGTTTGGTACTTACTGGTGAGGTATTCTAGCTCTATGTGAGGGGACTTTAGTAAGCAATGAGAGATGATGGGGGGGGCCTGGGAGAAAAGAATTTGAGAGAAGCTCCAGCAGGGCACATTGTCAGGACAGCTAGGTGACAGGGGGAGCCTCACTAACGGAGCTGTTAGGAAATTTCTAGGTGTGAAGAGAGAGAACCAAAACTTACGTCTCACCCTACAGATACTGCTCATGTGACTCTGTTAGTTTCCCACAGCTGCTGAACACAGTTCTACAAAGTGTGCAGCTTAAAATAACGGATGAATTGGCTCAGAGGTCTGGAGGTGTTGGCAGAGCCAGGCTCTTTCTTTTGACTTCCCATAGTTTCTGGACAATCCACCACATTCCTTGGCTTGTAGCTACATGGTTCCAATCTCTGCCTTTATAGAATCTTCTGTGTGTGTCTGTCTCTGTGTCTCTTCTCTTCTTGCCAGGCACTAGTCACATTGGACTAAAGGTACCTTCCACCAGTACATGCTTGCCTTACCCTGTATTTCAGTTATGTCAGTAATGACCCTATCTCCCAAGTCAGATTGCATTTGTGGGTTACAGGGATCAGAACGTCAGCTCATCTTCTTAAGGGCCGCTGTTCAACCCACAACAGTAAGCTCAGGCAAGCCATTTAACCCAGAGAATTTCATATCCGTCTTTTGTTTGCATCACCCAGCTATTCGCCCATCAAATACACTAATGCTGAGGCGCCCTTCTAAACAGCACAGAGTTCTTTATAGCTGTGTGGTGGTTTTTTTTTTTTCTCACCCTGGAGGGAATGTGATAAGGTCAGAAATGATGATTGTTGAATGTGTGTCTTCCTCTAGAGCTATCGTAAAAATAAAAGCTTGTAGTATTTATTATGAATAACCTGTTTGCTGGATCCCTGGGGGCCCAGGAGCTTGCTGATGGAATCCTTGGATACTCTTCCTGTTTTTACTTCTGCTCATCTCCCCCCACCCCTTGCTTCCTGCACTGAAAGCATGTTCACCAGTTCTGGCCTGAGAGGAACATGATTGTATTGTTTTCTCTCCCAAAGAGAATAAATGGCCCACAAGGACTATGGCAAATTAGTCTCAAGGTATCTTTGCTTTCAAATCCATACATACTACCCAGTGGGATTTATTTCCTTGTATTTAAGGCCTATCTGTTTCTAATGGTCTAAACCCTCAGAGAGTAATCGTTTGAAGAAAAGGAGGAGACTCAGATTTCTTGCTAATCCAGCCCCTTTCTGACTGCCCATCTCTTGTTGCCCCTTGCTTTTTCCTTAGTTCTCTGTATGCTGCCATTTTGTTTGTGTTCCCATTGCTTCCTTCCTTAACTCTTCTCTTGCTTTTGCATATTCCTCCCACAATTTCCTTCTTCATTTGCACTTTACTTTTACTCTCTTTAAAGAACACAAGTTTCCTCCCCTTCTCCCACTCACATCTTTTTCTTAATAAAGGTTTGGTTGGAATCTTGAGCTTACTTCTGCTTTATTTTTATACTAGGTCCTCACAGGCAGGCCATCCAGCCCACAATATACTCTGCCACTCTTCTATGGCAGTTTATAATCTATTTTATGGACCTTAAAACTATTCAATCTCCTTGCCCCCTAAAGGAGATTGCTGACACTAAATTGAATCCAAAGGGTTTAGATGGCAGAACTGCTCGTTTATGGACAGTTGCTTATTTATGTGCCCTCGTTGCTTGTTGGTTGATTTGTGCTGCTAAGATCCTGGGCCTGTATCCCAGGCAGGGGAGGGACCACATGACAGCAGAGGATAGAGGGAGAGCCGCCTTCCCCGTGGCCTGGTTGACACAGCATTCTCCGTAGCACTAATGCTCTGCACCGGCAGAGGTAAAGGGGAAAGACATGTCCTGACTTTTTCATAAGCTGACCATCTGACAACAGAATACATAGAATCTCCACGCAGTGATTCATCAGCTACTTGTTGAAGTCCTACTGAAGACCTGGCATCATATCGGGTGCTGAGAACATTATGGTAGGCAAAACATTATCTTAAAACCAGAAAATCTTAGTAGTCAACATACAGATCATCACCGAATCAACCTGTAATTCCATGCTGTGCTGAACATTTACCTCCTCTCATGGAGCCAAAGGAGGGCCCTGAAGGAGTCTGAGAGGCAGTAACATTGTGCTGACTTTCAGAAAGAAAGAGAGCTAAGAGATTGAAAGAATTCAATGGTGGGAAGGCAGAAGAGGATGAGATTTCTGGCAGTGGAACCACAGATACAATGGGAAATATCTTGGGACATCTGAAGACCAGAGGACCCCCAAGAGGAAAGCCTGAGTGCTGAAGAGCCAAGACCATAGAGAAGGGCAGAGACAACCATGTTTATTCTGGAAAAGCAAAGGAATGCTGAAAATCATGAAAAGAAAACAATCATGTGAAACGCTATGCACCTACTCTTCAAAACTGATCTCATACGATATTTACATGTTTTGAACTCTTCTGAGATATGCATGCAATGAAATGCTTAAAGTGCATTTATTTTCAATGTTTATCTAAGTGGATTTGCACCTGAGAAGACCCTCTGTGTATACGTTATGGTTCTGGTGTTTTTTTTTAAGTAACATTGTATTAAAACAATTTTACCCTGTTAGAGGTACTTCAGTAAGATGATATTTATAAACGGAAGAGGCACCATGGATGCCTCTTCACTTCCCTGTTCCTATCTGTGTGCATTTCTTTTCCTTTCATTTATCCTGTTGTAGTGGGCCATAGGGACACAAGGACACATTATTTGTGTCACTGGTGGTGCTCATTTTTGAGTCTCAGTGTAATCCTGGAGTATGAGACTCTGGATGTGAATTGCCAGCTTGCAGAAGGAGATAGGGATGCTTGTTCCAGGGTTTCCAGCGATATGACCACTTTCTCAAATCTCTTATCTGGTGTCCCTATTTTCCTAATTTTCTCAGAAAGGGCCATGCCATTCTTACTTAGATCCATGTATCTGAGTCTGAACAAGAAATATCCTTGAGCAAAGGGCCATCAGTGAGTGTTAGCCGTGGCAGGAGAGCTTGTGGACTGAAGGAACGCTTGCAGAGGGACTGGCTTCACCAAGCAAGTCTGGGTGTCTGCTTATCCTCCTTCACAGACCTGTAACTGCAGAGGGCTTTAGCTGAAGAAAGAGATGGAGATCTCTTCTGATTGAACTTGCTTTCCTCTACTGTTTCTTTCCCCAGTGGACACACCCATTCTCTATAAAGGAAGGTACTCAGTGTTTGTTAGTAAAGATGCGATTTTACTAGAAGTAATAACTCTGTCTCTGTCTCATCTGTCCTCTGTCTCTATCTCTCTATTTCTGTTTCTCTTTTTCTCTCTGCATGTGTATGTGTACAAAAAAGAAAGGAATTAAGTCTTCTCATAGAGGAGGTAAAATTCTGTTGCTCTCTCCAGCTCTGCCTTCCTCTCAAAGCAGCAGGCACTAACAGGGTTCTGGGCTCCTCCAGCTGTTTAAATATCTGGCCTCCTGTTTACTTCCTTGTTTGTATCTGAGCAAAGTGGAAAATTCAAAGAAAGGTGTTTTGCCTTTTTCCTGAGCAAGAATGCCAAGCAGGGAAGCACTTCCACTGCGCGTTACTAATAGAGAAAGCTTGCTCTCTGCACACTGGCTGCAAGCCCAGGTTGACAGAAATTCACTTCAGACAAATATGTTCTGCCACTTTCCTCTTGAGGACAGACGTGGCACAATCCCAGTGGGTCAGCCCATCTGTCCCCTGGAGCCAGGATTACTTCCTATTTCACCTTTACAACACATTTTAAATAAATCAGAAAATGAAAGCATGCCTGACAAGTGGAAAATCTCCTATGGGTTGAAAAGGCTAGTAGTGGAAAATGCTAACAAGACCATATAGCTTGGAGACAGACAGACAGACAGACAGACAGAAAATACAGAGGGAGCTGGAACCCAAGCAGAAGCAGAGAAGGAAAGAGGGTTATGAATAGACTACCAGAGGAGACCCAATAATCAGTATATCAAGAGTGACGGCCAAGAGAGCTAAGAGAAGAGAGTGAGGTGTCAGTTTCTTTTTGGCCAGCAGTATTGGAAGTTTTGTGAGGGAGGGCAGCACAAGTGCCTGGCACCTCATGTTGACAGCTGGAAAGACATTGACAAATGGGCATGGCTAGGATCAGTTCTGGAACCATGCTGAGGTTTAGGAACCATGAGCAAAACGCACAAAACACAGCAGCTGCCTTCAGTGCAGCGTTCAGTGCAGCTGAGGAAGCTAGCACACAGGTGAGCGTGTAGGATAACGTGTGATGTATTTCCCCAGGTAGACTGTGGGAAGGGTGTTCCATGAGAACTCAGAACAAGGAGAAAGTAGCAGAGGCTGGACTTGGCAAAGGAGGATTTTCTGGAGAGAAAGGGGATTCGTACAGGCCTTGGAGGAGAGTGAGATCTAGAGAAAAGGGCAAGGCAATTCGGATTCTGACTTTGTGTCCTCTGACAATATCCTGTAGGGTATGTGTGGCTGGACTGTGCTGGAAGTTAGCAAAGTGTCTGCACGTTGGGGAAAAAGAGCTTCTCTCTACAAGCATTAACACAGAAGATGTCCTGTCATGTCCACCTTGTCATTTGGTACTTAATCTTTTGACTCAGCTCTTGGTTGTGGGACTCAAAAGTAATGGCGTTGTCAGCATTCTGAGCATGGATCTGTCCTTCCTGAGAAGATACATGGATACCAAGTTCAGAGGACTAATGTAGAGACGCAGCGCTTGGCCTCCCCCACCTACAGATAAAGAGTCAGTGGGTCGGAATGCTCTGTAGCTCATGTGACCAGTCCCTCTTATTTCTCCATGTAGGTAGATCTGTGAGCAGAGTGAAGTTAAAAAGAATAGAAGTAACTGTGTGATTGTGGAAGAAATAGGACCAGAGAAAGGGGACAAATGGTGCTAGGCTGAAACAAACGAGACATCTTCATCTTAACAATGTTTCTGGTCTCTTTACCAAGACCCAAATGCATGATATCAAAACAGTAAGAGTCTAAAGTCCACAGCCCCTAGTATACATCTCTCCATTAAAGCTAGATTTACCAGTGGAGCCAGGGGCCAAACTATCATATGCCCGTGGGCTCAGGCTACGTCCATTTGTCTGCCCTGCTCATCTAAATAAGTCTTCCTTCTCTTCCCATCTTTCTAGTCCTGTCTCCAATTCTCTACTTTGCTAGTCTTCATTTTTCATTCTCTCCATTGGATTAGTTTCAGGAGCACCCAGGTATTTTGTCTATTTTTTTTTCATCTTAAAAATCTTTCCTTGAAGCCAGGAGCTTATGCCTATAATACTAGCTATACAGAAGGCTGAAATGTGAGGATCTCAGTTCAAGGCCAGACCAGGCAGGAAAGGCTATGAATTTCTTATCTCCAACTAACCACACAAAATTGCTAGAAGTAGAGCTGTGACTCACAGTGGTAGAGCATTAGCCTTGACACAAAAGGTCAGGGACCATGCCCAGGCTCTTAGTTCAAGCCCCAGGAACAGCAAAACAATTTTATTTATTTATTTATTTATTTATTTATTTATTTATTTATTTATTTATTTATTTATTTGCCAGTCCTGGGCTTGAGCTCAGGGCCTGAGCCCTATCCTTGGACTTTCTCAAGGCTAGAGCTCTACCACTTGAGCCTCAGCACCACTTCTAGCTTTTTTCTATGCATGTGGTACCAAGGAATTGAACCCGGGTCTTCGTGTATGCTAGGCAAGCACTCTACCACTAGGCCAAACTCCTGGTCAGCAAAAACAATTTTTAAAAAAAATCTCTTCTTGAATCTACCTCCACATATTTTCTCCTTTTTGCATCAGAACTATACATGAAGAGCTAGTTTATTCTTACTGGGTTATTTTTCAAGTAACTTCAGTCTGGCATTCATCATTCTTTCTTCCTTCTTCATAGAATGTAAACTTGGCCAAGTTGCCAATGGCCTCTCTGTTTCCAGTTTAGAAGTCAGTCCTCAACCCTCCCCTTACAGGGAGCTAGGACTGTTGAACTGCATGGATTATCCCCATCCACCGGATAAACCTCAGCTTCATTTCTCAGCATCCACAGCTTTTCTTTCAATCACTCTAAGCATACTGGCCTCACAGTTGTCTCATGTAAGCCAGTATGTTTACATACTGAACAGCTGTAGAAACTCTGCAGAGTCCCTGGGTCCCTCCCTTAGCTTCTGTAGTCTTTGCTCAAATGTTATTTATTCAGAGGGACCTCCATCCATGTAGCAGTTACATTAAAAAGCACATTAATTTGGGAGGGTAAGGGCAGACACATAAAAGGTGGAACAAGGGTGAACAAACACAACCGTGATTCTCACTAGACACTATGTGGAAAATGAACTGGTGTCTTATCAGTGGGGATGGGAGGGGAAAACCAGGAGAGAGTGATGGAAGGGAAGATATAGTTCAAAAAGAATTGTACTCATTATTCATTAACTTATTACTCATGTAACTATAACCCCACTGTATATCAACTCTGTAATAACAACAAAAATTAAAATTAAAAAAGTAAAGGCACATTATAGGTTCCCAGAGGCCTATTGCCTTGCTCTGATTAGAATGTTTCCCCCTAGAATCAGAGAAGAAAATCATATAAAACCTCCTTCTGTATCTGGAAGAGTCATACAAGTAACCCTTGAGAAGGTGCTAACGGTATCCAAGCTAGCATGTAGCATGTAGGTTTAAATTATTTTAAAATTATGAACACAATCTCAGAGAACTGTTTTGAAATTGAGATTTATGTAGCCCAGTGGGTGACAATACTAAGAAAAGGTGAGACCTTGGTGATCTGATACAGACTTGGTATACAAATAATTAAATGATGTCTAGACAATGCGGGACTGAAATGATGAGGAATGGGGCAAATGGATTATAAAATTAGAAGACTATGAAAGAGGCAGTGCAAAAAGGTATAGCAGGGAAAAATATTGATTTTCAAGTGAAGAATGCCAGGGTTCTAATCCCAGCTCAGCCACCGAGTAGCTGTGTGACTTTGGGCAAGTTATTTGATATCTCTGAGATTTGGTTGTTCTTCTTTAGAAATAGAGTTAATTGTGCCTTTCCCTCAGGACTTCAATGATTAAATGAGATTCAGCACGTGAAGTACTTCCAGCAGTTTCCAGCCTGTTGGGAGTACTTTGTAAATATATGTAACCTCTGGGGTTCCTGCTATCTTTGAGGCTCTGAGAACAGGCAGAGCCCAGAGCAGATGGTGAAAGAAAGGTTGTAGATGAAGCCATGTCAATGCCTCCTGAGGCCCACATAAACAACCACAAATCCTTGTGTTTATGGAACCATGGTAGGTAGTGGGGGCTGCTTTTGGCCAGGTTTCTCTGGGAAATAGACTGTGAGACTCTTCGATTTGCATGCGAGAGGCTGCCTGGGAATAACACTTGCCAGGAATAAGGGAATAAGACAGCGAAGGACAGATAGCACCCACAACCTCAATCCATACATGAACTATTTCCACTAACTTCCTCATATGGAAAAAAATTTAGTTCAACATTAAATCCATCTCTGTGGAAGGGATTTTACTAGAAACAACTATAATTTTTTAAGAGAAAGTTTAATAGATGCATAGTAACTGTACATATTTATTGGGTACAGTGTAGTATTTTGATACACACATGCAATATGTAGTTACCAATTCAGGATAATTAGCACACCTATGACCTCAAACGTGTGTCATTTCTTTGCATTGGAAATCTTCAGAACCCTTTCTTCCAGTTATTTTGAAGAAAGTAATCATTTTTGTTTAGCAATAGTCATCATTTTGTACTGTAGAACTTAGAGAACATATCTTCCCTATTTATTTGTGCTTTTGTACTCATTAACTTGCCTCTCCCCATCCATTTCTTTCCCCACGGACTCTCCTGCCTGCCTCTGATAACCACTGTTCTGCTCTTGACTTCATTGAGATGAGTTTATTTAGCTTGCACATAAGAGTAAGAATGTGTGGTGCTTGTCTTTCTGGTCTTGGCTTATTTTACTGAATGTAATGATCTCCTGTCCCATCCATTTTTGTTGCAAAGAACAGGATTTTCATTCTTTTTCTGGGACCAAATGATAATAAAAATGACTGGTTTTTGAAGGATTCTCTCCTCCCATTTTGTGTCTTAAAACATACTATGGAAAGAAAGTCCAGAGCTGTTTTATAAATGAAAAGCAAAGTCTTGAATTCAGTTACCAAGATATACATAAATCCTTTCTGGTATTTTTGATGTGAAGCCCAAGATTATAAATGTGCAAGATCAGTCCCTCCTTCACAATCCCTTGGTGCTAAGGTACTGTGTAATATGCATTCTTAATTAGGGGATGTGTATGATATTTATTAGATGATTTCCTGGCACTTCTGGATGCTAGGAGCCTCAATGGATAAACGCTCTGAAAACATGGTGTGTGGACACATTCACACAGATAGGCAATCCATAACCGTGATTCCAAACAACCTTCTTACCTCTTCTTTCCTATGCATTCCTTTGGAGAGAAGTATATCTAGGCAAGTGAGAATAAATGGAGAAGAGTGGGCCAGAAGAAATGTATGGAATGAGGAACTCAGTGATACATATTAGAATGGCTTAATGCAGACTGGAGACATGGTTCTAAGGGTAAAGAGCCCACTGAGCAAGCGAGCCAAATGAGAGTAAGGCCTTGAGTTGAAGCACACTTACACAAAAAGAAACCCTACTGCAGGAAGTGCCAGCACCTCTCCCATTTACGCAATTGTGTCTTCCCAAGCTGTCCCACACATATCACCCCATGTGACAATTACTTGGGCACCCACGGGACTTCCTTTACTAGACAACTTGTCACTCAGTTTTACTCCAATGTTTACGATTTGTAGGCAATTTTCTCTCTGCAACTCCATATTCATCTCTGGTATTTGAACTAAATTTGTAAACATTTTGTCTGATAGATTAGATCATTAGTAGACACCTTCCATGCCTAGATTCCTCAGAGACCAAATGTAACATGGCAGTGAACCAACCACAGGTGCAGGATCCTAGGGCCCACATCCTATTCAGTATGTACTGCGTATTTGTCTCAAGATCTGAGTCCCTATGTCCCATGGCTGGAATTTGAGAGTCTGTCTTCCAATTTCCATGCTGTTTCTTTGTCCAGAATGTAATGTACCAGTGGATAGAGACAGATACTTTCCCTTTAAGTTCTTTCAGACATGATGGACAGATTGTTGTCTCACTTTATCTCCTGTGTGTTGGGCGTATTACTTTCATTTGTTCATTAACATTTTTTTTGTTCCAATAACTCAGGGTATTGTGCTGTCCCTGAGATTTTTATTTAAGGCTGCTGACGTACTTGTACCAGAACCACTTCCATTTTTTGTTGAGTAATTGGAGAAGAGTCACGTGACAGACTTTCCTGCCTGGGCTGGCTTCAAAACATGATCCTCAGATCTCAGTCTCCTAAGTAGCTAGGATTACAGACATGAGCCCTCAGGACCTAGCCTCCTTAGTTCTTTTAAATTATTTCAATACTGCTCCATCTCCCTGTGATGCTAATAATGCACAGGAGTAATTTTATGCTTTTGATAGGTTCAATAGAAAGATTTCAGTGGGGCCCATCTTTGCAAGGACTTGCAGCCTGCAAAGCCTGGCCCCATCATTTCAGGGTCATTCTGACATGTCACATGAATTGTAAAAGGTAAATTCTTCCATTACATCTATCTTGACTGCACCTGCATAGAGGTTGTCAAAGTGAGACCTTGTCTTTTTAACCAAGAAAGACAATGAGTTAAAAATATAGGGGGGGGGGAACCTTTAATGATGCTGATTTCAGCAGACAGGACCAACCGTGTGTTAGAACCATACAATGTTACATCCTAGTTCTTATTATAGTAGATGATGGGTTCCAGGGGAACTAATTTGACCCCAGGGGTTCTTCCACCAGTTTTTGTTAAGAAAGCCACAGGAAACAAGCCCCTGTGTTACTCTAAACATTTCTGATTACTGGAGACTGTGGTTATTGCATTATACTTAGAGGGGAAAATGTTCTAGTGATGTATTTACAAATGGTCATGTTATGATTCTTTAAGATTTCAGTGCTCATCTGTATTCATTAGGACTTAGGGAGGCGCTTAAAGAAAAAAAAGCCTTTCTTGGGGAACAGGCCAGATTCATATAGCCATCAAATAGAGATAGGGGGGCAAATCTTTAAGAGTGACACAGAAAGGAGCCCTTTTGGCCTTAAGCCTGCAAGATATCAGACCAGACCTGCTCAGAGACTAAGGAAAGGTGACTCTGGAGCTCTGCAGTCTTGTGGGCACCAAATTTAATCTTTGTGAGCCCAAGTAAGTCTATATTTTGTATTAGTAATACCCTCAGCATTTATCTTCTTTTTGTTCTTTCTTAGCCCTTCATCAAAGTCTTTTAAATATTTCATCCAATGTTTCTTGTGTCTTTTCTGTAAGAAACTGTATTTAATGATAACTAAATAGCCTCAGTTGAGTAGGGAATGTGCTACTTTACAAAAGAAAGCCACCTAATAATCACAAAAAGAATTAAAGAGATGTCTACCAACTCTAATGAAATGATCAATTCAGGCAAGTATACTGTCATGAAAAATCCCTACATATGTAGCTACTGAGGGAAAAAGACACTTTTTATCCTACCAAAATTACATCCACTGTATGTAGTACTTTCTGATTTCAAGAGGAAAGCCTAGCTAAATCATCAATATAAGGAAGAGATTATCTTCACTCTAATCCAGTAACCACACATACAATCACTAATGATGTATCAGCCTAACATATGTCTTTGTAATGTATGTCTTTGCAACATTGGTGGAGTTGGTAACAAACTAAAACGTTACAATGGGAAAAGCCCTGGCTCCCTTCATCTTTGCTTTTCTATCCTGGCCCTCCCTTTTCCACATTAAAAAAAGTTCCATTTTATAATATCAGTAGTTATCCCTTATGGAAATTATTCTGATTTCCACCAGGAGGAAGGAAGCAACAAATTTAGTTGAATGTAAGGAATGCATATTTCAGTGGAAAAATGTGTTGGGCCAAGTGTGTATTTTGAGTAATATCAGATTAAAATCTCCAGACATTTGTGCTGAGCCCTTAGAAGTGACTATTGTTCTGCAGCAATTAGTGAAGTTTGGACAGCAAGAAATTGAAAGCTGTCAATACTATGTACAAGAATCAACATGGGGAAATATTGAAATGTCTTCAATTGTTAACAGACATTCAGAACAACTAAATCTTCGAATCTACTCTACCCATTTTGCAAAGGCTTTCCTAAGAGAACCGAATAGAAGACTTCATCTTGCAGGTGATCAATTGTAGGAACTTTTCTGTACTTTTGAACATGATATCTTAAAGTCCTTCTTTGTTCTGCTTAATCTGGATGGGACTTGTACCAATTTTTTTTAAAACATTAGCTTTTTTTTTCTCCTTCCTGACTAGAATACCTGTTTTAGCAATCTTACTCAGATAAACTGTTGTATACTTTTGAAATTACTGGTGGGATCCCTGCCTTTTGGTTAAACTGAAAGAAGAAAAGTATAGTCTCAACTTTTCAAACAGTAAAATCCATCAGTTTGTTCTGGTTTTTACTGCCACTGTTATGTGCAGTTGGGGGAGAGGGTAGATTATATACCTTTCTATGTCTGAATAGTAATTGAATGCAGATAAGACAGTCATTCACAGAGGCCGTAATCGTTCTCAGCTCTGCTCAAGCCGTTCAGCTGATCATGGCATGGTAAGTGAGATTGTATCACTGTGTTACCCTCCTTGCATTTTAGAGGCAAAGTATCATTGCTGAAAGGAAATCTATACCTTCTACTCTATCAGGAAATTTCAGATTCCAACATCTACCTGGAAGAAAGCAAACATGCAAGTGTGGATTACAGTGGCTACTGTTGTGGCTTCTGAGTGTTAGGTGCCAGGGATTGCTGCTTCTCCCTGTATTTCCCCGTTCCCTCCCCAGAAACACAACACAATCTACATCTTAACAGTGGCACACAGTATACTTCTTTTGTGTGCTTCTTTCCTCTCCTATAATATTCCAGAGATCATAGAAGCCTGGACAAACCAGATCCAGAGGTCAGGGGAAATAAACCATCCATGTGACTGAGAGCTTTTTCTGTAGTTGGTGATGGGACCCGCTGTCCCTCATTTGACTCTTGTAATTAATTTAGCAATGGCTTCTTCTGACTTTTTTCTATGGCCTTGCTCACTTATTATTGCTGTTATGAATAATTATTAGTATCTTTAGGAGTTTACAACGGAATTGCCATTTAACATAAATTCTTCGAGACTCTTAGGTCAAGTTAAGGACAGTTCTAGGTTACTAAATAAAGATGTAGGTTCTTTCCTAATAGTGGTAGAAAAAGGAGGAAGAGCAGGAGGAGAAGAAAAGGAGGAAGAGGAGGAGGAGAAGTAATTTTGGTTTGATTTCCTTGTGCCCTACTCGGTTTGTCAGAGTGAAGTGTTGCATGAAATTTCCTTCCTTAGAAAAGGCAACTTCCATTTTTCATGTTCTTCCTTTCTCGTTGCCAAGCTTTGAATACTTGTTTGAACAATTACTGTATAAAAGTTTGTTTCCCTTCTCTTTCAGATATCTGATTAGGGCATATGAACATATTTAAGTGAATGAAGTAGCCAGCATTTCCTGCATTAAAAATAATAATGGAAACCCCTTAAATATTTCTTTGAGATTTTGTATAATTAGGGTCAGGACAATGACAATTCAGACTCCTCTTTTGTCCTCAAGTAAAATACATTTTTAACTCTTTTAACTAAAGAGAACCGAATGCTTCCTATTACATGATGCTTCTTGGCTATCTTCAATATACCTCCTATATATCAAGCTTCCTTCTAGGTACAGAAATTCTATAAAGTATCAGGCAGTACCAAATCTTCCCTAAAATGGAGCTGAGAATCTGGTGGAGTTCCTAAAGCATAGGTCCCAAGAACTTCAATCAATGTGGAACCATCCCTAAATTAAGGTCCCCACCCCCATAAGTTCCAGTTTTTACATTTGCTGGAACACTCTGCACTATATTTTCTAATTTCCTGGTCTAAGGAAATGAGCTCGCTGATTTCACATGTGTGATCTACTGCCAGGTGCAACATTCTACTTTTCACTGTACATAAAGTGCCGCTTTCTAAGACTTTGCATCTATTACTATCATTAGCCATGGCTTTCTTTAATGGAGCATTCAAGAAAAGAATATTCTGAAAAAGAATCACGTAATGAGTAGCAATATACATGTAACAGAAAAGAGAAAAACTACACAAACCCACTGAGGCCTTCCAGAGGGCGCCTTTCTCACTAGATAAGTGATTTAGTCTCAAAAGAAAGTCCATGGTGCTCATTGCTCAAGACTCAGTCTCTGTGGAGAGCTGAGTTCCTATGTGTTATAATGGAGTGTCTAGTAGACACCACAGACCCATGTGAACTTACAGGAGGAATCTTCCCCAGTATTGTCCCATCCTCGTATCTCTCCTGTCAGCAAACTCTGAGCTTTCCCAGCACCAGTGTCCCTGAGCCTCTTGTGCTCAAGGCTAGCACTCTTCCACCTGAATCACAGCACCACTTTTGTTTTTATTCTCAGTAGTTTTTATCAGAAAGAAGAGTCTCACAGACTTCTCTGCCCAGGGTGACTTGAAACTATAATTCTCAGATGTAGCTAGGATTCCCTGAGTAGCTAGGATTACTCTATATTTTTTAATTTAATTTTTTATAATATTTAAGTAGTTGTACACAGGAGTTGACATTTAATAAAGCAGTTTATGAATACAATGTGTTTTCTATGTCACCTTTTTCAACATTCTTACTTATCCTTCTTCTACCCACCCCTGCCCTCACTCTTCTTAATTTTGTAGGATATATGTTGAACTCTTGACTGCATTCTCCCTGTCTTCTCTTCAGTTGTCTACCTCTTTCCCCTTCACCCCACCTTACCCCTTTGGGTCTCTGCATGCTAATACCTTATATTACTATTTTCTACATTTCTTTTTTTTAATGGCCAGTCCTTGGCCATGAACTCAGGGCCTGAGCACTGTCTTGGGTTTTCTTAAGGCTAGAGCTCTATCACTTGAGCCACAGCACCATTTCTAGTTTTTTTCTATGTATGTGGTACCAAGGAATAGAACCTGGGTCCTCATGCATGCTAGGCAAGCACTCTACCACTAGGCTAAACTCCTGGCCTATTTTCTACATGTCTATGTTCCTCGATAACCTAAATTTTCTTCTTAAGTTTGATGAGTCCCTGAATTTTTTAAATCCAAAATATTTTTCTTGCTCTAAATAAACATCTTAAGTTTGTATTTTTTAACAAAGATCTTCTAATTCTTTTCCACCAAAATCTATCTTTCTGTTACTTCCATACTTCTCAGATAGAATGCATGATTATTTTGTTTCCAGATTTTAAATTATGTCAGAGCCTTAGCATATGTGATGTATCCATTACTGAAATAAAACATATCACTGACCCTTCAAGTTAGAGAAAATTCTTTGTGCTGTACATACATACTTATGGCCCAGCCATTAAATGACTTTCAGATGGTAGATTGACTTTGTTCAATCAAGACTGGCAGAGATTCTTTACAAAACTCAGTCATTTGAACTTTTTATAAAAATAAACACCTTTAAAAATTAGTAAGACATTATGTATAATCTCATACTCTACAAGTAATTTATACCTTAGAACAAGTAGCAAAGAAAAAAAGAAAACACTAATACTTCTAGGCTCAAACATTAGTGCTCAAGTAACTGTGAGCAGACTGTTCCGTATAATCTTTCCTGTTACCATATCAGTCATCTCTTTCTTAACTCAGCCATGTTATTAAAGCACAGATGCTGTGTACACTAGTAGAACTTTGACTGCCATCCTGGCCAGAGATGGGTCTTGATCAACCCTGGCCTGGACTCTCCAGATCACCTATTATTAGAGAATCAGTTTCACTCTGTTGCTGTAAGAAGAACAATTTGGGATACGTCCCTGTAATCCCAGAACTCAGGAGGCAGAGGCCAAAGGCCAATGAGTTCCAGCTTGCACAGTGCTACTGTGTTTCAAAAATAATTTTTCTTTTTTTTAAAAGAAGCACTTTGATTTAAAAAATAATTTTGGGCAAAATTGACTATCATCCTATTTTTTTGCCAGTCCTGGGCTTAAGCTCAGGGCCTGAGCACTGTCCTTGGATTTTTCTCAAGGCTAGAGCTCTACCACTTGAGCCTCAGCACCACTTCCTGCTTTTTTTTAAGTATGTGGTACCAAGGAATTGAACCCGGGTCTTCATGCATGCTAGGCAAGCACTCTGCCACTAGGCCAAACTCCCGGCTCTATCATCCTATTTTTTCATATATTTTTATTGTAATTAATAGAAGGGTTACATGATATTTGCCAGATAGATGGTGCATTAATTCCCATACATTGATACCCTTTCACATGTCTTGGTCCCCATTTCCCTCCCCCACACCCCCACTCCTCATCTTATTTTCCCCCATTCCCTATCCAATTTCAAGTAGCCAAATACAAATATATCTGATATATCAGGTAACAAAGTGAGATAGTGTAACAATATGAGATAACCAAGGGACAGCAAAAGTGATGAGAGATAACATAGTACCTTAAGAACAACAATCATTCATTATATGGCTTATGTTTACATCATATTTTAAATGACAAGTTTAACAAGCAAGTGTTCAAGGAGGGAATCTAATTACAATCACTGGGATTTAGTATTTAGAACTTAATCAAAATTAGGCTAAGGGTTTGTATGTCATAGAAACATATCAATTTATGAAATAAAACATTATGTCTATAGAGTCATAGGTTTTTATGTCTATATAGTTATGTTTATATTTCCATTACCATGTCCATAGCTTTGGGTATGCAGTTATTGAGTCCTCGCTCTTGTACTCTTTGGATTTAATAGCCGCATATTAAGGATACCATGTGCCTTTTGTTCCTTAGGTCTTGACTTGTCTCACTCAACATGATTCGCTCTAGATTCATCCACTTCCCTGCGAATGCCATCATTTTATCTTGTCTGTTGGCTATGTAGAATTCCATTGTGTATATATACCACATTTTCTATATCCATTCATCTGCAGTAGGGCATCTGGATTGTTTCCATCGCTTGGCTATTGTGAATAGTGCAGAGATGAACATAGCTGAGCAGGTGTCTTTATAATATCCTGGATCATGCTGTTCAGGGTAGATGCCCAGAAGTGGTATGGCAGGATCATAGGGAAGGTCAATTTTCAGTTCTTTAAGGAACCTCCACACTGCTTTCCAGAGTGGCTGAACTAGTTTACAATCCCACCAGCAGTGTAGTAAGGTTCCTTTTTCTCCACATCCCCGCCAGCAACTGTCATTGTCTGAGTTCAAAATCTTGGCCATTCTTGTTGGGGTAAGGTGGTATCATATGGTTGTTTTTATTTGCATTTCCTTTATGACCATAGATGATGAACATTTTCTCATATGTTTTTCTGCCATTTTAATCTCTTCTTCTGATAGGTCTCTCTTTAGTTCCCTTGCCCATTTAGTGAATGGTTTATTGGGTTTTCGGGGAATTAGTTTCTTGAGTTCCCTGCAGATACTAGATATTAAGCATTTGTCAGATGTATTGTTGGTGAATATCTTTTCCCAGTTGGTTGGCTGTCTCTCTACTTTTGCAACTATGTTTTTATCTGTACAGAAACTTTTTATTTTTAGGTAGTCCCATTTATCAAGTCTCTCTCCAATCTGTTGTGACCCTGGGATTCTGTTCAGGAATCTGTTGCCTGTTTCTATGAGTTCCATTGTCTCTCCTACTTTATCATGTAGCAGTTTCATGGTTTCTGGTCTGACGTTGAGGTCTTTGATCCACTTTGAGTTAATGCTTGTGCATGGTGAAAGGCTAGGGTCAATTTTTAGTTTTCTGCATGTGGCTGCCCATTTTTCCAGCACCAATAACTGAATAGACTGTGTTCCATTGTATATCTTTGGCTCCTTTGTCAAATACAAGTTGCCTATAGTTATGTGGTTCTATTTCTGGGTCTTCTATTCTGTTCCACTGATCTTCTGGTCTGTTTTTGTGCCAGTACCAAGCAGTTTTTGTTATTATGGCTCTATAGTTGAGTTTGAAGTCTGGTATTGTAATACCACCAGCATTGCTCTTTTTGCCTAGAATTGTTTTGGCTATTCTAGGTCTTTTCTTGTTTCATATGAATCTTTGGATTATATCTTCTATTTCAGTGAAGAATGTCTTTGGGATTTTGATGGGGATTGCATTGAATTTGTATATCAATTTTGGCAGTATAGCCATTTTCACTATGTTGGTTCTCCCTAGCCATGAGCATGGGATGTCTTTCCATTTCCTAATGTGCTCTTTAATTTCTTTCTTTAGGCCATTATAGTTTTCATTGAATAATTCCTTTACATCTTTGGTTAAGTATATTCCTAAGTATTTTATTCTTTTGGGGGCTATTGCGAATGGGATCATTTTCTTGATTTGGCCTTCTGTTTGTGTATTGTTAGTGTACAAGAAAGCTACTGACTTCTGAAGATTGATTTTGTATCCTGCCACTTTGCTAAAGTGGTTTATTAATTCTAGAAGTTTGGGAGTGGAGTTTGTTGGGTCACTCAAGTAGAGGATTATGTCGTCTGCGAATAGGGATAGTTTAATTTCTTCTTTCCCTATGTGGATCCCTTTGCTGTCCTTTTCTTGCCTTATTGCTCTGGATAAGGGTTCCAGCACTATATTGAAGAGAAGTGGAGAGAGTGGGCATCCCTGTCTAGTTCCTGATTTTAAGGTGAATGGTTCTAGTCTTTCACCATTTAGTATAATACTGGCTGTAGGTTTTTCATATACGGCTTTCACTATTTTGAGGAATGTACCTCTTATTCCTATTTTTTCTAGTGCTTTCAACATGAATGGATGTTGTATTTTGTCAAATGCCTTCTCTGCATCCAGAGAAATTATCATATGATTCTTATCCTTAGCTCTATTGATGTGATGTATTACATTGATTGATTTGCAAATGTTAAACCAGCCTTGCATTTGTGGGATGAAGCCCACTTGATCATAGTGTATGATTTTTTTAAATTTGTTTCTGGATTCTGTTGGCTAATATTTTATTGAGGAGTTTTACGTCTGTGTTCATTAGAGAGATGGGTCTGTAGTTTTCTTTTTTTGTTGGGTCTTTCCCTCGTTTGGGGATGAGAGTAATATTAGCTTCATAAAATGAGTTTGGTATTGCTCCTTCTGTTTCTAGTTCTCGAAAGAGTTTCAAGAGTATAGGTGTTATTTCATCTTTAAATGTCTTGTAGAATTCCGCAGTGAATCCATCTGGACCTGGGCTTTTTTTGGTTGGCATTTCCCTGATTGTTTCCACAATTTCGTTGTAAGAGATTGGTTTGTTCAGTTTGTTTACCTCATCGTTGTTCAGTGTGGGTAGCCTATATTTATTTAAGAAATCATCCATTTCTACTAGATTTTCTTGTTTCTTTGAATATAGGCCCTGGTAGTACCTATTCATTATGGACTGAATTTCTTGGGAATCAGTTGTGATTGTTCCCGTGGGGTCTCTAATCTTGTTTATTTGAGTCTCCCCTTTCCTTTTTTTGATTAATCTTGCCAAGGGTCTGTCTATTTTGTTGACTCTTCCAAAGAACCAACTTTTTGATTTAGCAATTTTGTATATAGTAGATCTTATTTCAATCTCTGAAATTTCTGATTTTATTTTTGTTATTTCTGTCCTTCTAGTTGTTTTAGAATTAACTTTTTCTTGCTCCTCTGGGTGTTTCGGTTGTTTTTAAGGTTATTTACGTACTCTTCTTCTGTCTTTTTAATATGCACTCCTAGTGCAATAAATTTGCCTCTTAGAACTGCCTTTGCTGTGTCCCATAAGTTCCTTTGTGATGTTTCTTGATTGTCATTACATTCAAGGAAGTTTTTAATTTCATTTCTGATCTGATTTGTTACCCAGGAGTTATTCAGAAGTGTGTTGTTCAGTTTCCATGTGATTGAATGTTTTTTTACTTTGACTGCATTGTTCAGAATTAGTTTGACTCCACTGTGGTCTGACAGAATGCATGGGATTATATCAGACCTCTTGTATCTGCTTGTTTTCTGTATGAACTATTATATGATCTGTTTTGGAGTGGGTTCCATGTGTTGCTGAGAAAAATGTAAAAAGTTTCGTCGTTGGGTGAAAGACTCTGTGTATATCTGTTAAGCCCAGCTGGGCTGTGGTGTCATTTAAGTCGATGGTGTCTTTGCTTAACTTTTGTTGAGTTGACCTGTCATTTGTTGAGAGTGGTATATTGAGGTCTCCCACTATGATTGTGTTTGAGTCTATCTTGTTCTGTAATTCTAAAAGAGTTTATTTGACGAATTTGGGTGCTCCCGTGTTGGGGGTGTAGATGTTTATAACTGTAATATTATGGGCATGGATTGTACCCTTTTCTAATATGTAATGGCTGTCTCTATCTTTATGTACTGATTTTACTGAGAAGTTAATTTTGTCGGAGATTAAGATTGCTACTCCTGCTTTTTTGCATGGTGCATTGGAATGGAAAATTCGTTTCCATCCTTTTACTTGGAATTTGTTTCTGTTTTTGGCAGTGAGGTGGGTCTCTTGGAGGCAACATATGGATGGGTGGTGTTTCTTAATCCAGTCTGCTGCTCTGTGTCTTTTGATTGGATTGTTCAGCCTGTTCACATTTAGGGAGATTATGGAGAAGTGGTCAGTGTCCATTGTCGTTACTTATTTTTACTTCTAAGTTTCTTTCTCTCTCTTTTTTCCCCTTTTGTGTTTAGTGAATTATAGATGTTTGCTTCTTGATGGGGGTTCTTGATGTTCTACAATTTGTTCTCGATTAATTAGTATTCTTTGTAACTCTGGTTTAGTGTGCATGTATTCATAAAGCTGCTCTTTGGAGTGAAATATTCTTGTTTCTCCCTCAAATGTAAATGCTAGTTTTGCTGAATATATCAGTCTGGGTTGGCAGTTGTTGGTCTTCAGGACATCAATGATGTTTTTCCAAGCTTTTCTTGCATTTAGGGTTTGCATGGAGAGATCTACTGTAATTCGAATTTTCCTCCCATTATAATATAGCTCCTTCTTTGTTTTTGCAGCATTTAAGATCAATTCCTTGGTATTCGGGTCTAGTGTCTTTACTATGATATGTCTAGATGAGTTCCTTCTAGGATCTTGCCTGTTTGGGGTCCTGAAACCTTCAATAATGTGAGTATTTTCCCTTTTGAAGTTGGGGGAAGTTCTCTGCTATGATTTTGGTGAATAAAGTTTGCATACCTTTGTCCTGAAATTCGGCCCCCTCCTCAATCCCTATTATATGAAGCTTAGACTTCTTTGCTGCACCTGCCAGTTCCTGGAGCTCTCTCTGGTAGATTCTGACTGATTTTTCCAAGGTGGCGATTCTCTGTTTCAGCTCTTCTGTTTTATCTTTCATTTTTGATGTTCTATTCTCCATCTCCGTCAATCTGCTGCTTAATGCCTCCATTTTTGCTTGAAGTGTGGACGCTGAGCTGATCATGTCTGCTCTGAGGGTATTAATCTTTTCTTCCATTTCTCTTTTGAATTCGAGGAGCTCTTTGGAGATTTCCTGCTTATGTTCCTGGAATTGTTTTTGGAGTTCTGTTTTAATCTCTTTAGTCATGTCCACAATCATCTCCTTGAATAGGGTCATGTTTCGTGTCTCTTCAGATGTCATTTCTTGGGATGGTGACATCTCTCTCGTCCCTTCCCTCTTGTTTCCTTTTGGGCTTTGCGTGGGACTTTGATTATTTATGTATGTCGTAATTTGTCTTTGCGCTCTCCTTGGCATCAAGAACTGTTGTTGTAGTTCGCTCTGTGGTCAGTAGGTAGCGGTCTTTACTTGGATTGGGACTGGTCGTTCTGGGAATATGTGAATACCTGTGGTTTTCAGCCAAATTGATTCCTCTGCTGACTAGGTCAGAGTTTGCAGTTTTTGCAGGTATTCAGCCTGTTCCCAGAGGCTGTGTGCTGCTGCACAACTAGCTCTCAGTCCAACCAGTGCCCTCACACTGGGCCATGGGATGGATCTGCGAGCTTCAGTCTCAGCATGCGTGGCGGATGGTTGGTTTTCCTGTGCTGCTTCTAGGGGCAGGCCCCCGGCCAAGGATCTGGAGTTTGGGAGTTTCCAGGGACTCTCAGGTAGGCCAGCTGGTGTCCGCTCTGTTCCCAGGGGCGGGGCCCAGCTGAGGACATGGGCTCCAAGGGCAGAGCCGCGCCTTTCTGATTCTCAGAAGGCCAGCGTGGCTGCTGGTCGACCCTTCAGTTCCCTGCTGCTTTGTCAGAGTCTGTGATTGTGGGGGGCCCCTCAGTGCTGTCTTGCTCAGGATTCCCAGCTGGAGGATGCCTGGCTCAAGATTTGAGGGAGACAGATGCTGGCTCCTATTTTCCCGCACACCCCACCCGCTGTAGTAAGGCAGTCTCTCAGCATCCCCCACTCTCCAGACCCAGTGGCCTGGGAGAAGAACCTGGTGGGCGGGTGGGGGCTGGGACACCTCCGCCTCCCTTGGTGGGGTGCTGGGTCTTACCGCCTGCCAGTCAATGGTCTGGGGGAGGGGGCTGCTGGGGGAAGGGACAGGATTCTAAATTCCTTGTCCCCCTGGTCCTGCCGGTCTTTCTCGGGTGGGGTGGACAGGTCTGAGTTAAGTTCTACTGCTTGGCATCAGCTCTGCTTTCCCGATGGGTTTGGGGACCCGCTGCACTACTCACGTCTCTGCGTTCATCTGTGGGTGCTCCACGGTGTTGGGGAGTCTTTCACTCCCCTCAGGTCTCCTCCACCACCTGTGGTTTGCGTCTGGGTTCCGCTGCTTGCTGTTCTAGTTCCACATCTCGGTTCCACTGCCTCTGCAGCTCACTGGCCCAGTCCTATGCTGGTTTCTGCGGGTCGGGGCTGCCCGGCCCGGTGCCCTCCGCTGCCACTTTTTGCAGCTTGGAGCTGGAGTGAGGGGTGGGGGAGGGGTCCTCGCGTTCCGAACTCTTTGAGAAAGTTGGATGTGAGCTTTATCTGGATTTCTTTTCCTGTTTGAGTCCTTCTCTGTTGCTTTTTAAATTTGTTGTTGTGGATTTCTTAAGATAATTGGCTCATGGGACTCCCTGGTTCTCTCTTTTTGTGAGCGAGAGCTAGGCAGCGTCCCTATTGTCTCGGTGCCCTCTTCCGCCCTCTATCATCCTATTTTTAAAGATGATCCCAACTTCTCATTTGACCCTACCTGAATTTAGTTGATGACAAAAACATAGGATTATTTTTTTCCTGGGATTTTCTTTCAACTCCTTACGTTGTATACTAACAATTAGATTTTCTTTTTTTTTTCTTTTTTTTATTGTAATTAGTAAAAGGGTTACATGATATTTGCCAGATAGAAGGTGCATTAATTTACATACATTGATACCCTTTCACATGTCTTGGTACCCGTTTCCCTCCCCCCCCACACCCCCCACCCGTCTTGGTTTTCCCCCTTCCCTATCAAATTTCAAATATCCAAATACAAATAAATTCAATATATCAGATAACAAAGTGAGATACTGTAACAATATGAGAACAATTTAGATTTTCTTTGAGCCTCTACACTTCCCTCAGCATCCTCCTACCTTTCATCAGCTCTCAGTTTCCACACACTAAAGTTAGGTCTAGAAACCTTGGGCCCCATAAGCAGAAGGCCTCTAAAAATCGTAAGGATTTAGAGGAGCAGAGGCAGTTTTAAAACATTGCCCTTGTCTCTCGAGCTCTGGATTGTCTGGATTTAATTAGTGCTCCCTATTTCCTCCTTCAGTTCCTTCCCTCCAGGGTAATGACTCGATTAGAAATCTTATGTACTTACTGTTGGCATTCTAGTACAGAGGGTCGTTTGGGGACTGGACGGGATCTTCCATACCATTCCCTGGACTCTAAACAATGGGAGAAGTCAGAGCATTAAGATGTGCTCCAAGAACTCTGCTCTGCTTTGGATAAGATGAAGTGCTGCTTTGATTCTCCATGGCGTTCCCTCCCCTTGACCTTTCCATGAGAAGTCTTGAATTCGTGGGTTTCAACCATTCAGAGGGAAATTCCTGAATACCCTGACACTGTCACCAAAGCTGTAGATCTTCTTTCCAAAGAATGTGATTATGTATACATACACCTGTCATCTTGTCCTCCATGAGGGGTCCTTTGTTTGCATGGGGGAAGTCAACTCAGGCCCATGTAAACAAGAGGACGCTGAGGCCCGCCCCCACCCTCCTAGATAAGTACCTGCCAGGAGCCACGACTGTCCCAGCCACACTGGGATCAAGATGTCTTCTTCTGGGCTCAGGTTCAAATACTCAGCTCCAGTAACGTGTGCCGTTCCTACCTGCCCCAGATTCCAAAATACCGGGAGAAAGAAGGTAAGGTCGTAGCCTAAGCCAGGATCTGTTCTCAGTCTTCTGGGAGGGTGTGTTTCTCCTTAGGGCTCCGTTTGTTTAACATGAGGCCTTTCCAGTGATGACCTGGGCAGACATGCCACCTGTGACCTTCACATGTCATGTCAGGTCATTCTTGCTTTGGAGGAAGGTAAAACTACTACCTCTGGCTAAATTCATAAACCTGGAATGTCACCATTGAAAGATATGTAGATAATAATTGTGTTGCAATACAATTATGTGCCAGACATTTAGCATACACTCTGATTTCATGCTTACCACAACCTCATAAGACAGGCAAATGTTTTTTTTTTTTCATCTTTCAGTTAAGGACATGCAGACTCTTGCTACAAATTTTGAGAATTTTAGAATCAGGAAGAAAGTCTAGTCTTGTTTCCAAGTTCATGGAGATTGCACTTTTACTGTTACTTCATCAAAATAGGTCAGAAGTAAATAACAGAATGTCTCTTTCTACAGTGTATGTCAGGCAGGTGGATTGCCCCCAACCACCAAAGCCAACCGCAGCTCCCACAGTCAGGGACTTTGAAGAGGTTCTCATGTCCAGGAGCTAGCATTGGCAGGCTCCTTTTAACAAAGGGGAAGCACTCAGCCTTCACAGATCTACAAGCCTGATCCTGTCACAGTGTGTGGCCTCTCTGCCCGCCACCCACCGCCTGCTGCGTCTCTCCGAGACCTCACACTCGTCTTCCATCACCACATGCTGCACCCACAACTGTTCTGTTTCTGGTCCTTCCAGCCACCCACTCTTGCTCTGTTCTTCTGTCGCATAACCCAGAACTCATGCAGATTCTCCACCCCCCCATGCCAGTCCCCCATGGTCCTTGCTGGCCATAGCTGCTTTCTGCAGAAAGTCTGCTCTCTCATCTTCAGCTCATCTGCGATAACACCCCGCCATCTTCCCCTGCCCCAGTGTAATGTCCCAACCACCAAGAAATGCTCTCTTTCTTGTAGGTGTTCATCAGCTGACCGGGGTACTGGGCACATCTAAATGACCAACTGGGACATAGCTGGGACTATGTCCCAGCTGCTTCCCGGAAGTAGCTGTCTTTACCAGGTGTAACTGTTCCAGCTCCAGTGTGCTATTGAATAACTCTGAAGTTCCTGGAAGTTAGCACAAAGCAGCTCAGGTGTGTCCTGGGCTCTGCTAGACCCAGTGCAAACCAGATCAGAGTGCAAACTCCATGAGCACTCACCTTAAGTGGTCAGGCTTCTACCTGAGATGTTTGCCCCAGATAAATTATATATATATATTCCTGCTTTAAAAATACCATTACTCAATCTGTCCACATGGTCTGCTGTGAATACAACTGTGAACTCACTAGAGATTGATCGACTTTTCCCAAGGGGGAAATAACATTCTCATCACTTTAATTGATTCAGGCTGAACTCTTCTAAGTAACATGGAGGAGAATGAATTGTTTCTTCTACCTGAGGTTATTTTACTCCCTTCCCTGCGTGCTCTCTGGCTAGTCAGGAGAATCAGGCTTTGGTATCCTCCAACTAGTAGAAGAGTTTGTTAGAAGGGGACTAGAACAACACCCACTTCAGATGGGAATTCACTTTTCTAGCCAGTGGTTTGATGGGTGGTGAGCGTTCCTCATTTTGTGCCCAATCTCATGGCTGCTGTGAAGTTTCACAACACTGGAAATGTTATAAACCACATGAAACTGATGTCGGGATGGGTCAAGAGACTTACCTTTCTTTCCTATGATCTATGTGAGTTCACAGATGTTAAAACTGAACGCTTTGGGCTTTCTGAGATTTTATGAAGAACTGCAGAAGTTACAAAGCAGCATTTTGTAAACTTAGCAGCCTGAGTGTCCATGGCAGCCCAGGGGCTGACTTACAGCTTGTACCTGGCAGCATACGATTTCAAAAGTTCCAAGGTCCAGCAGTGTTCACATAGTATCACCACCACTACTGGATTAACGGGACCTAGGAATGGGGCCTATGTTATCTAAAGCTGAAAGAAAGAAACTCATTAGTCTGCACTTTACCAGCAGGAACCTACCAGCAGTTTCTAGCTTTTTCCTGATATCGCTGTGTATTCATAGTAAAAAAAAAAAGTGTGCTGCTATTCTGGGCTCTCCTCTATTAATTACATGGGGTGTAACATGTGACTTCAAATGGAAAGGTTATCTGTTGGTATATTACCAACTTACCACCAACAGTGAGGCATATCCCTTCTCCTAATAGTTCCTTCTTACTAGATGGGTCTTACTGGTAAATTGTTTGGGATCTGGGTTATATCCAGGCCCAGACTTCCATTTATATAGCATAATGGAAAAAAATGATAGTACATCTGAACACAACTTAATATAGTATAGTAAAGGCACTGCAGTGATGGCTGTGATGTATTTACCACTTAGAACATGGGAAGATTGATGGGTGTGGGAGGCCCTGATGTTCCTCTGATCTTAAAATCTCTGATTAGCCAGTAATAACACACTAGCACACCAATTATACCAGCTGTCGCTAGGCAGTGCCATGCTGTCAAAGTCATCAATGGAGTGACAATCCTCTCTACTTGCAAAATTGTCCTTGATCAGTGTCAAAAGCTTTCATCGTTGGGAGATGTTTAAATGAATCTAGGCAGAGAAGCTTTACAAGAAAAAGCTTTAGAGATGAACAAGATGATATTCAGAGGCTCCAGCTTTAAGGAGGGGAGGATGCCTCCTTCCATCAGCCTCAGTCTTTCAGAAGGGTGCAGGAGCACCCAAAAAAATCTGCCTGAGCAGTAAAGAGAGACTATCCTCTCTTTCTTTGGAAACTTAGAGCTGCTTTTGGAGGTGAGCAGTGTGTGCTGGAAGGTAGACCAAGTGCATGTTGGAACATCTTGTTATAGCCCAAACAATCACAATAACCAGCCATTTCGCATCAAACACTAAAATCCAGAAGACAAGGGAGAGAGGAAAGGAAGGCAGGGGAGAAAGAGAATGAGGATCATTTTGGCTTTCAAACAGAGCAGGGGGAAAAATTATGTTCAACAGTAAATCATCATTTCTCCCTCTGTGCATTACCATCCTTCGTTGGGCTTTTTGGGCCTCTCTAGGCCCTCTTTTTGGGTGGGGACAGTTCTGTCTTTGTCACATGCTCTGAGGGTGGTGAGCACTAGGTATATATTTTGAAACTATGTTGATGGCTCCGTCCTAGCTGACAAGGACTTTTGGGATGAGAAGCAATACTGAGGTTTGGACTCAGGGCCTTGTGATTGCTAGGCAGGTAGTCTAGTACTTGATTTACACTTTCATCTTGTGACAAATTTCTCTTGGTTTATATTTTCTTGAACTATGTCTTCTTCACACATGGTAAAACACCAGTACTGTGGTTTTAGAGAGATTCACTCCTACACAGAATCAAGTGATTTTTTTTCTTATTGTAATATCTTTTCCCTCTCCAGAGAAAGTCAGCCTCATCTCTATCTTAATAGGCCTGGCTGATATCCCAGTGGGTCTTAATGATGCATATTTTATATAGGGTTTGGGGTGAAGGGAGGAATCGTAATTTTCTGGTTCTGACCTTTAGCTCTCAATCCCATGTGACCCATAACCTTTCTAATGTTCACATTTCTTCCTAAGACAATTTATCTACTCTGTGTCTGAAGAGAATCTCAGGTGATCTGCATACACAGCGTACTCAGTTGAGCACTGGTTTTGTTCTGAACAGACAACAAGCATTCGTGGAGAATGTGGACAACATAGAGGAAGCAACAGAGAACAAAAAAAAAATGAATCTGTTTTGTCGGGAGAATAACAGTATTGAAGTTTGACTGGAAAAACGAATGATGTTTTACATGTAGAAAATAGGCAAGAGAGCTTTAGATAGCAGGCTAGTAAGAAAAAGAGAAGTGGGGTGTGTAAGAACCGAGGCAGGAGGCTCAGGAGACCAACATGGTCCTGAAGATCAGGCCAAGGCCGGTTGTTTATTTGCTTAGTTTTTTTTTCTTTCAACTCAATATAACTTGTTGTTGTGACAAAACATACATTATACACAGTGACCATTTTGACCATGTTTAGGTACAGCATTGAAGACATTCACACTGCTGTGCAACTGTCCCTGCCCCCATCTCTTGAACTTGCTCATCTTGGAAAACAGAAACACTGATTTCCCATATGCCCTCACTCATGTAATCGTCATGGGACTGGATGCCCACCATTTTGACTATCCTAGCTTCTTCATATAAATATATCATCTGTCCTTTTATGATTGGCTTATTACACTTAAAGGAATATTTGCAAGATTATAGTCTACCTCAATGCTCCCTTCTTTTTAAGTCTAAATAATAGTCTACATGGATCAAGGTACACTGTGTTCATTCACTGCCTTGTTAAATGTACAGCTCTTTATGCAATTACTTAAGGATAATAAATTAAATATAAATAATATTCTATTACATATTTATGCAACATATTATGTCATATGGCATATTATAGTAATCTAGTAATACTACACACACACATACACACAACAATTTATCTTCTTGTCCACCAATAGATACATAGACTGCTTCCATCTTTTGTTTGTTGTGGATAATGGGGTTGTAGCACTGGGAATGTAAATACCTGTGTTGGAGCCATTTCTTTCTCTTCTTTGACTCATACATCCTTTATAAGTGTAATTCTACTACTTGAGAGACAACTGTACTGTTTTTATTATGGAAACTTTAATATATTCACATAATTAAAAGAAAAGTACAGGGCTGGGAGTTTAGCCTAGTGGTAGAGTGCTTGCCTAGCATGCATGAAGACCCGGGTTCAATTCCTTGTCACCACATACATAGAAAAAAAAAGCCAGAGTGGTGCTAAAGCTCAAGTGGTAGAGCTCTAGCCTTGAGAAAGTCCAAGGACGGTGCTCAGGCCCTGAGCTCAAGCCCAGGACTGGCAAAAAAAAAGAAAAGTACAACAAATACTTATACTCATTACTCACATCCATAATTATTTGTTTTAAGCCAAACTGTATAACCCTAAGAATACTTATGTGATTAGATAAGGGGCAATAGTTTGAGACTGAGAAACAAAAGTCATAATTTGCAATTTCAGCACTTAACCTCATAACACACAAGAATCTCCTACTTCATTATTTGAAGGAAATTTATTCAAAGATCAACCATATCAAACCTAAGCAATGTTAATAGCAGGGGCTGGGAGATTAGCCTAGTGGTAGAGTTCTTGCCTCACATGCATGAAGACCTGGGTTCAATTCCTTGGTACCACATATATACAAAAGGCCAGAAATGGTGCTGTGCCTCAAGTGCTAGAGCTCTAGCCTTAAGAAAGCTCAAGGACAGTGCTTAGTCCCTGAGTTCAAGTCCCAGGATGGGCAAAAAATGTTAATGACAGGCCACACTTACTTTATCTTCCTTCCCTGTAAAACTATTTTTTGTGAATGGATAAAATGTAAATTGCAAACATCTCCCATCCATCATAAACATACTGTGTGCCTCACTGAACCAAGAGGACCTAACCCAACTAAACAGGCCTATTTCAAGCACTGAAATAGAACTGGCAATAAGGGACCTGCCACCCAAGAAAAGCCCAGGGCCAGATGGATTCACAGCTGAATTCTATAAGGTCTTCAAAGCAGAGCTCACACCAATACTCCTCAAGCTCTTCAACGAAATTGAAAATGAAGGTTCTTTACCAAACTCATTCTATGAAGCCAGCATAACCCTCATCCCCAAACCAGACAGAGATTCATCAAAGAAAGAGAACTGTAAACCTATTTCTTTGATGAACATCGATGCAAAACTTCTCAACAAAATACTGGCCAACCGTCTACAACAACTCATCAAAAAAATTATACACTATGATCAAACTGGATTCATCACAGGGAGGCAAAGCTGGTTCAACATACGCAAATCAATTAATATAATTCAACACATCAACAGGAGCAAGGACAAAAATCACATGATTGTCTCAATAGACGCGGAAAAGGCATTTGACAAGATCCAACACCCCTTTATGTTAAAAGCTCTGGAGAAACTAGGAATCCATGGAACATTCATCAGTATAATAAAGGTTGTGTATGACAAACCCACAGCTAGTATTATACTTAATGGCGAAAAGCTAAAGCCATTCCCTCTAAAGTCAGGAACGAGACAAGGATGCCCACTCTCTCCACTCCTCTTTAACATAGTATTAGAATTCCTAGCCAGTGCAATAAGGCAAGAAGCAAGCATAAAGGGGATCCAAATAGGGAAAGAGGAAGTGAAACTTTCCCTCTTTGCAGATGACATAATTCTGTATTTAAAGAATCCTATAGACTCCACTCCTAAGCTCCTTGAGCTGATTCAAAACTTCTCAAGGTAGCAGAGTATAAAATTAACCCTCAAAAATCAACTGCCTTCTTATATGCCAGCAGTGAGAGGAACGAGGCAACAATCAGGAAAGCAACTCCTTTCACAATAGCCTCAAAGAAAATAAAGTACCTAGGAATTATCTTAACTAAGAATGTAAAGGACCTTTTTGATGAAAACTTTAAAACCCTAAAAAAGGAAATTAAAGCAGAACTGAGGAAATGGAAAAACCTCCCATGCTCCTGGTTTGGAAGAATCAATATTGTGAAAATGACAATCTTGCCAAGGGCTATCTACAAATTCAACGCAATACCCATCAATATCCCAATGTCATTCTTTAAAGAAATAGAAGACGCAATCCAAAATTTCATATGGAATAATAAAAGACCCCGTATAGCAAAAACACTTCTTAGCAGAAAGAACAGCGCAGGAGGAATTTCAATATCAAACTTTAGACTCTATTATAGAGCTAAAAATATTCAAAACAGCGTGGTACTGGCACAAGAATAGGCCTGAAGATCAGTGGAATAGTACTGGCACAAGAACAGGCCTGAAGACCAATGGAATAGAACTGAGGACCCAGATATTAAACCACAGACCTATGGCCACCTAATCTTTGACAAGGGAGCCAAAAAAATAGAATGGAAGAAAGACAGCCTCTTCAACAAGTGGTGCTGGCAGAACTGGTTAAGCACCTGCAGAAAATTAAAGTTGGATCCTTCTTTGTCACCCTGCACTAGAATTAACTCCAAATGGATCAAAGACCTGGAGGTAAAAGCTGACACACTGAAAACTTTACAGGAAGGAATAGGAGATACACTAGGCCTCCTTGGCACAGGTCGAAACTTTCTCAGTAAGGACCAAGAAACACAACAAATAAGAGAAAGGCTGGATAAGTGGGACTGCATTAAACTGCAGAGCTTCTGTATGGCAAAGGACATAGCTAATAAATTAATTAGGAAGCCTATAGAATGGGAGAAGATCTTCATATACAATGGACAAAGGTCTCATATCTAAAATATATCAACAGCTCAAAAAATTGAATCACTCCAAAACTAATCTCCAAAGAAACAACCATCCAATTAAAAAATGGGCCAAAGACTTAAAGAGAATCTTCTCTGGAGAAGAAATAAAAATGGCCTATAGACACATGAAGAAATGCTCCACATCTCTGGTCATAAAAGAAATGCAAATCAAAACAACTCTAAGAGTCCACCTCACTCCAGTTAAAATGGCCAGGATCAGGAAAACGAATAATAACAGATGCTGGAGGGGATGTGGCCAGGAGGGATCACTACTACACTGATGGTGGGAGTGCAAACTCGTTCAACCACTATGGAAAGCAGTGTGGCAGTGCCTCAAAAGACTAAACATAAGCACCCTTATGACCCAGCAATTCCACTACTTGGCATTTACCCAGTCGTCCAGAAACAAGGGCATACTAAATCCACTAGCACAAAGATGTTCATTGCAGCACTATATACCATAGCAAAGATATGGAACCAACCCAGATGTCCCTCAGTTGATGAGTGGATCAACAAGATGTGGTATTTGTACACAATGGAATTCTATGCTGCTGTCAGAAAGAATGACATCGCCCCATTTGTAAGGAAATGGAAAGACTTAGAAAAAATCATATTAAGTGAAGTAAGCCAGACTCAAAGGAACTTAGGCTCAATGGTTTCCCTCATTTGTCATAATCAGTAGAAACCTTGGGCTCTCCTAGCAGAGATTTGCAATAGAGCAAAACCTAGACACATAAGGCCATATAGTATGATGCTAAATGAAAGGACCTCTAGGATATAGAAACAAAAGCCATATAATGAGTGATTGTTGTCCTTAATGTACTAGGTTATCTCTCATCTCTTTTGCTATCCCTTGGTTATCTCATATTGTTACAGTATTTCACTTTGTTATCTGATATATTGGATATATGTGTAATTGGTTTTTTGAAATTGGATAGGGAATGGGGAAAACAAGATGAGGGGTGGGGGCCGGGGGGATGGGAAATGGGGACCAAGACATGAGAAAGGTATGTGAAGTAATTCACCTTCTATCTGGTGAAAACAATGTAACCCTTCTATTAATTACAATAAAAAATATATGAAAAAGAAAAGAAGAAGAAGAAAAAGAAGAAGAAGGAGGAAGAGGAGGAAGAGGAGGGGGAGAAAAAAAGAATACAGAATATTCTACATTATTGTTTATAAACAGATTAATTTAAAAGATAAATAATTATATATTTACTTAAATTTGCATACCAATTCTTTATGATAAGTAATATTCATTAAATGCTGAAATGTAAATAATAAATGTTGTAGAATACTTTTGAAAAAATATATACTGTGTGCCTGTATATGTGTATTGCCATGATCACATCCAGCCAAATTAACAATAATTTCCCAATACCCTTTATTCAAAAGCCTAGAGTTGTCCCCCTCCTCAGTGTCTTTAGTGATTTATTTCTCCAGTCAAGAATCTCATAACTCAGCCTTACACAGAGCCAGATTTTGGTTGTGTTCAACAGATAAAAGGGAACCAGTAGGAGTTGTGAGCAGGGAAAAATAAGACCCAGATTCTGGCACTGGGGAACCATAATGTTTTTCTAATTATTATTTTGGGGACTGGATATAATTATTGAGAATGGATTTAAGAACAAGAACAAGGAGTGAATTCTTCCAAGGCAAGCCAGGTCCAAACCCTAACAGGACTTGCACACAGCCCATTGTTTCTGCCAAACCTCCACCATTTGAAAGACAAATAGTCATTACTAAGCAACAAGGAATTCTCCATCACCAAGTCTTGTTATCTAAGATCCAGTTGCAGCAGTTTTAGCCCGTGCTTTTCTTTGCGGTACCTTAGATGATGGGAGTTCACAATGTGTTTGATAATTCATTTTTTCCAGCCTGGTGTTTCCTCCCCTCTCATGAAGAAAACAAGTTCCCAGGAAAGATGGTATCCTAGGCCGCTTGAATGGGGTATTCTTCCTTAGGGCAACTCATTCTTTAGTTTCTTTACCATGTCACCAAGCATCCTAAACCCTAAATCCTTAATCTGTCACGGAATCAGCTGCATATTTATCAAGTGACAGTTATGTACTCAGCATGGAGAAGTCAAAGGAAAGAAAAAGCACTCAAAAACATGAGAAAGAAAACTAATAAAAGCACAATAATTATAGAAGCAATGCTTTCAACTAAGTCTGCACAAGATAACAGATGTTCGGTGAAGAGTGAGATCAAAGAACAAAGAAGGAGCCAGAGGATTTTCATGAAAAGATGGAGGCTAAAGGGTCTTGAAAGATTGTGGTAGGGGGCGCAGGTGTCAGGAGAAGACAAAGAATTCCATCCCCTGAGCCTTGTAGAGTCAGAGCTTAGTTCTCAACTGCCTCTCTATGCTCTTTAGAGAAACACTGCTTTTAATGAACATACCAGCAGCTGGCTCCCCAAAGAGAAAGGCCCCTGAGACACAAATGTCAGCACTCTCCTAAAAAGATGTTTTCTTTTTCTTGAAAAAAAAAAGCTTAAGTTCACTCCTCTTGGTTGTTTGTGCCCATGGCTATCATAGATCTGCACAAACATTTTCTCTCAGAGATCTGTGTTGAGGATGGATTCATTTTCCTATTTTAGGGAGTTCATACAAAGACACACTTTTCACCATAATGCAGTAAGAACTTATTAACTCCGAAGTTTTCATTTTCTTTTTTAAACTCGAAAGACAGCTTTTTAAAACATTTTGTCTTCTACTGTTTGAATTTATGTTCTGCTTACTTTCAAATGACTGGACACTCTGAAGGTGAATGCTCTGCCATTTGGTCTCCTCTTGACTTGTAATAGTACAGGGCAATTAAGCTGCCTTAAGATGGATCCCATACAATTTAGGCTAAGGTTTTCCCTCTCTCAATTGCAGTAACATCCTGTGCCTTTCATGAGATTCTGGAAAGACCTGCCACTAGAGGAAGGGCTGAACTACGGCTGGCTCATTGACCTTGGTATCGTTCTTTCATGGCTTCCATGCTGAACTCACAAATATGACATGATGGCCCAAATGAAGACTTGGGTCTAGAAGAGTTTGATTCCAATAGGATCTCCTCATCTTCCACCTCTGCACGCCTAATAGAAGCACAGGCTCTGCTAGGGCAAATCCTGATGACTCAGGAGTTGAATATGGGCCTGGGCTCAGGGCTGCCACTTGGCTTAGCTGTGTGACATTAGTCAAGAAATCTATGTTTTTCTGAGCCACCATTTCCTAATGAATAGAACTGAGGTAATAATACCTAAATCTCAAGGGTTGTTCAGGGGCTTATAAATTGTATTGTAAAGTTTCTAACATTCCCATGTGTTTCATAAAACAAGCCAAATCATGGCTTGTGAGTCGAACAAGAAGCTGTGTGCAGCCTTTGACCCACAGGTACAATCACTGCTAGCTGTATTATTTCTCACCTACATCAGTGTTAATGTACATCAATGGTATTTTCAGCAAGCCCTGCCATTTTCCATTTTGCATCTATGCCTCGGTTAGTTTGCATATTTTCAGAACCTACTAAGATGTAGAGGAAAAGAATGACATAAGCAGTTCTTTTTATATATCTGCATATTTTTCTTCTCAGTCCCATCTCACCCTAAATTCTCTTTGTGTTTCTTCTCTGAATTTTTTCTAGGGTCTGCCCCATTTTAAAATTGTTCCCTGTTTTAAATATAAGCATTCTACCCATGGTGCCTTTGACTTTTTATTCTGAGCCTTTGGCTGACCCTCAACCTTTGTGCAGCAACGTACGACACCTCTCTCCTGCTTCCTTTAAAGTTGTGTCCTGATCCCAATTAGCCCTCATTTCCCTCAGCACTGTTTGTGATTTTAGTTCCTTAGTAGGTGAAGACTACAGACACTCTCCAGAAGATTCCACAGAAGGAATCCACGGGAGCTTAAAACAGATGGGAGGAGCTCTTTCCCACGTGTTGACAGCATTGAAGTCCCCCAATCACTATGGCCTGTGATTCCCTTGTTAGAACATAAAAGTCAAGCCTCTGTAGCATTCAGTGTCTCCCCAAGGTCTGTCTGCTGGGCCATAGTGGTGCCAGACCTGAGTACACACTGCAATCTTGGCACCTACTCCTCTAGGGCCTGCCATGCACAAATCAACACCGCATATTTACTCTGAGTATTTCTGCACAGAAAGCTTCCTATACCAGCAGAATGGGGGGGAGGGGAGAGGAAAAGAGAGAGAGAGAGAGAGAGAGAGAGAGAGAGAAAAAGAGAGAGAGAGAGAGCGCGCAGAACTAGGGGCAGGGAATGGGTTAGATTCAGAGAGCTATAATTAATACTTTCTCCCACACAAACCACTGAAATACCACATAGAATAAACAGCACCACCCGCAAAAAAAATGCCATGATTACACAGCATTGCTTCATATACAGGAGGAAAGGAGCAGGGGGGCGGCACTAATTAACAGGTGGAGATGGAATAGTTACAACATGCTATTACTGGTAATAGAATTATCTTCACCATTCTAATCATGGTAGAGATGGAGGGGTTCTCCTGGCTGTGTGGCTAGCCATGCCCTGTGAGACAGGAGGGCATAAGAGGCTTGACAGGGCTGAGGTGGGGTGGGGTGGGGTGAGTAGGAGGGGAGGATTCTGTAGCTCTTGATATCTCCTCTCCCTGGACAAGGAGGGCTGAAGAGCAAGCAGGGACTCTGGAGTAGGAGCATGCTATCATAGCAGTGAAGGCATGGCACTGTGTGGCCCTGCTGCCTCACTCTTCACGATAAGTGGTTCTAGTCTTCTTGGGCACCTCCCCTCCTTGTTGTCCACACCCCTAAGGAAGAGGAGAGAGAGTTGATTTCCAAAGCCACAAAAAAAGACAAAGACATAGCCAGGCTGTGATAGCTCATGCCTGTAATCCTAGCTACTCAGGGGGCTGAGATCTGAGGATTCTGGTTTGAAGCCATCCCAGGCAGGGAAGTCTGTGGGACTTTATCTCTAAGTAATCACCAGTACACCAGAAGTAGAGATATAGCTCAATGTGGTAGAGCTCTAGACTTAAGCAAAAAAGCTTAGGGACAGTGCCCAGGGCCTGAAGTCAAGTCCCACAACTGGGAAATCAAAAGACAAAAAAAGAAAAGGCAAAGACCCTACTACTTTGCTGTTGCTGACACCCACATCTTCCTAGGCCTCTTAGGCCTGTTTTCTAAAGACATCCGTAATTCCTAGCCTCTCTTCTCTCTAACAGTTTTTGTTCCTTTTCCCTGCAGAATCTTTTTTTTATTTTTTTATTGTAATTAGTAAAAGGGTTACATGATATTTGCCAGATAGAAGGTGCATTAATTCACATACATTGATACCCTTTCACATGTCTTGGTACCCATTACCCTCCCCCCCCACATTCCCCCACGTGTCTTGGTTTTCCCCCTTTCCCTATCAAATTTCAAATATCCAAATACAAATAAATTCAATATATCAGATAACAAAGTGAGATACTGTACCAATATGAGATAACCAAGGGACAGCAAAGGAGATGAGAGACAACATAGTACATTAAGGACAACAATCAGTCATTATATGGCTTTTGTTTCAGTATCCTGGAGGTCCTTTCAATTAGCTTCACATTATATGTCCTTATGTATCAAGATTTTGCTCTATTGCAAATCTCTCCCTGCAGAATCTTTAAATCCTTGACCTTCAGTCTCCACTATAGTTCAGGCCTCTCATGTGGCAGAAAGAAAAGTCTCAGAAAGATGAAGTGACCAAAAACCAGAACCAGGAAAGGTTTAGCCAACACTCAGCTGAATACAGCCTTCCTCCCTCTTCTAATAGACACTGTGCAAGCAAGCAAGAGGCCACTCTAATGTAAAGAGAAAAATGGGAGAAGGTTCAGAGGACAAAAAAATATATGTTTTCCTTTTAAGAGAGTCGACACAGTGACCACTTAGCAGTCTATTAGAAGTCTATGTGATACCACGGGACAGATCATAAAGAAGGTCACTGTTCCAGAGTGAAAATGAGAGTTGAAGTGATGATGGAACAGTAGCCACTGCAATTTAGGTGTTGTTGAAATCTCTCCATCCATTTCATAAGGGGAACAGCAAGTCTCTAAGACAGTTGTGATGGTTGTCATTCAAGAGACAAAGAGAGGGAGAGAGAGCTAAGAGGATGAAATGCCATCACGTTGAACTTACTTTTCTGTCCCACGGACATGCTGAGAAGAGGAAAGAAAAACATGAAGAGTGTTACCATGGTTACCACCCCCCCCAACACCCTTGTGTCACCTTCTTCCATTAAAGGTTGAAGATCAGACAGATGATGAACTTGAACTGAGGCTTGGAGTAATAAGCGTAAAGAATTTTCTCTCCTACAATCGAAATGATTAATTCTTACATTTACTTTTTTCCTCCTCCCTCGAAATGGTACAGGGAGAAAAATGAATGTACTCTCATAGCCTTGAGAAATAGAGAAATGGTTCTTTTCAGTAATTCCTGTGCTTCCTTTAATATTAACGTCTTGGGGACATCTATACTGTGACTATCCCTTGGTTGATGCATCATTCCAAGTACTATGTCATTTCTCCTTCCAGTAAATCCTCAGACTGACAGACTCAGCTGAGCATTGGTGGCTTCTGTCTGGATGTCTGGCCACTCAGAGATTGGAGGATTGTGGTTCAAAGCCAGCCAGGCAGGAGAGGCTTTGAGGCGCTTATCTCCAATTAACTACTTAAAAACTGGAAGTGGGGCTGGGACTCAAAATGATAGAGCACTAGCCTAGAGCAAAACTGTTCAAGGACAGTGCCCAGACCCTGAGTTCAATCCCTGTGATCAACCCTCCTCCTTCTACTCCCCCCGCCCCACAAAAAAGAACAGCAATCTATTGGTCTCACTTAGAATGAACTATGTCCCAAATCTTCCCTATAATATGGTGATCTGGAACTCAGACCACATGTTCTGACAGCAGCCATGCTATAAATAGTAGGCTGGCTCCCCAGCCAGTAATGGAAAGCCTATTTAATCCATCTGTAACCAAGCAGGGAGTTCTGATTTCAGAGGCTCTGCTTTCAGCCCTATCATTAGCTGCCTACATGACTAGGATCAAATCATTGAGTTTTTGCCTCTGACTTTTTCACCTGAAGACTTATTATTTGTGTCTATTGAATGAAATTGACTTTAATCACCATTACAAGTAGTTCTAGAGGAACTTATATTCCAGTTTCTAGTGAGGGGATGTTGGAGTGCCTCTCTTCCCTCCTTTTGGGCACTGGAAGTGAACCGGCTCCCACACTGTCTCCTCATAGCCCTAGGTCTGGATTCAGCAGCTGGGGAGGAGTGGAGACTTGAGGTTTAAAGCCATAATAGTTGCCTCTGGCAGAGGAAATGGTTATCGGTCATTTCTAGGATTAGGAGATTGGAGGTGGGGCAGGCATGGTGGTGAGGGAGTGCCACAGCTTGTAAAGCACACTTTTCACACATGTTGAGGCTCAGTAAGATTTCCACTAGGCTAAGGATGCCCATTTGGAAAAGGAAACACTTCTAAGAAACCATCCAGGTACGTTGTGGTTGAAGCCATCTTTGTTTTCTAGCTCAGCTAGGACCCTAACTCTGCCTTGAAGCAGCCCAGCGGTGAGCAGCCTGTCCACCCTTTGCCCTTCTTAGCTGTCCTCTTGTCTTTGATCCTTTCCACGTCTGTACCCTACCACTGGAGGTTTCTTTTGTCCCCAATGCTTAGAGCCTCAGACCCCAGTGTGTAGTCCTTTCTCTGGACCATCAGCAAGATTACTGGGAGACAAATTAGGCTGCTTAGCAGGGAGCAGAAAATAAGATATGCTGGAATGGTTTGATGGAGAACCCCCAGTTTTCTGGAAGCCACAGGAGGTTGTACAGAGATTCCATCGAGCTGTGTTCAAAGCTGTAGGAGCTTCCAGTGCTGGCTGGGAAAGCAGATGGCTGTCTCCCAATCTTCTCAGTCTAACAAGGAATCTGAGACCCAGGAAAGGAAAGTGAGCCACTTCCCCGGAGATCTCTGTGCTATGAGGTGACAGAGGCAGGACATCAAGTCCACCCCTTGACCCTCCTTTCCAGAGGAGTGCTGCAGAGAGCTTGTGCAAAGAGCATCTTCATCAGGAGAAAGACACACCTTCATCCCCAATTAGAAAGCATCAGGCCGCAATCAGTGCACTCTGAATATGCGGACAGCGCCCATTCCACACCTGTTTGCCATCTTGGCTGTTCTTTTTAATTTTGGAAAGGTTTCACATCCATGCAAATGCCAACCAGATTTATCTGCTCTGCCTCCGTCTGACTTCTCATCCTGCCTCCCGGCTCTTGTCTTTGAGTGTCTACTATGCATCCTTGCTCTGCCCTTGCCTCCATACCAAAAGTCATCCTCTTAGGTTCTAGCAGCAGCCATCTGGCAGCATCCCTGGACCTCAGACTGTCCCTCATCTGGACATCATGCATTCGAATGGCCGTCATAAGCCTGCCAGGAAAGGTAGTGAGGAATATGGATGTGGTGGAATCACATCGAATATTCTAGCTGGTAACTAGAGAAGAATCATAACAAGAACGCAGCCATCTCACCCAGCCCTGGGCTGTTCCCCAAACTTTCCAGCCCAGGTGAAGAGTTGTGTCAATTCATTGTTACTTATTGTTATGAAATGTTTTCTATACTCACAAATGCCCTAAAAGGTAGACCAAATTTCCTAGACATTTCTGGACATCTGCCCAGTGACTCATCTCATCTTGTTCAGGAGCATATCCACTATTTCTTAGGATACTTAAAAATTCTTAGGGTATTTTTAAATAGATGTTGATTTGCCTTTGAACTACATTTAAGGAAGAGTCAGACTACAGAGTTGAGTTACTGGGAGACTCCCAATGGATCCCTTTCTTCCTCCTGTAGGCACCAGAGCATTTCTGTTTATGTGTGTGTGTGTGTGTGTGTGTGTGTGTGTGTGTGTGTGTGCGCGCGCGTGCACGCGCGGGCGCGCGCGGTGTGATACTGGGGATTGAAGTCAGTACCTTGAGCTCTCACTCAGCTTTTTATCTCAAGGCTGGCACTCTGTACTTGAGCTACAAGCTCCACTTTTGGCTTTTTGCTGGTTAATTGAAGGTAAGAGTCTGACAGATTCTTCTGCACAAGCTAGCTTTGAACTGAGATCCTCAGATCTCAGCCTTCTGAGTAACTAGGATTATAGGCATGAGCCACCAGTACCTGGCTATCCTTTCCTTTGAAAATTACATTTAACTTTGTTCCTTGGGATTTTCATTACTCCTTTTTTTGCTTATTACATCTAAAAATACATGCCCCAGCATTCTCTGATTCTTTTGTCATTGCTTATGTTCTACTTATTATTTCAGTGCTAATATTCTCCACTTGAAAGTAAATATTTGTGGGCAACAGAAATGTATATTTAGGAACTCTTATAAACCTTAACTTTCTTATGTATCATAAACCATTCGTCTCCCATATTCTCTGTTGAGCACCAGGGACACAACCATAAAGATAAGCTGGTATGTGATCTTAAGGGAGTCTCTGGTCAAGTAGAAGCAATTAGCATGGATGTGGATCATTATAATTTGACTTTATAGGTGCTGTGGATCACAATTCACCTCAAAAAAGAATTCTCCTACCAGCGGGGTACACGTATGCTGAGGGTTCTAATGCTTCATTCAGATCAAGGTTGCTAGAACTTACTGATTTTGTTTTTTATTTTCCTAAATCTAGTAACCTGATGCCAAGAACAAAGATCTAGCCAAATAAACTAAGAGTGGAGTTCAGAAATGTAGAGCTATTTCTGCCTCCTCTACTGGTCCTCACTTCAGTTCATTCTCCTCTAACATTTAAGCCAGCTTATTCTTTTTTGTCCATTGTGGAGCTTGAGCTCTGGACCTGGGCGCTGTCCCTGAGCTCTTCAGCTCAAGGCTACTGCCCTACTCCCTAAGCCACGGTGCCACTTCCGGTTTTCTGATGATTAATTGGAGATAAGAGTCCCATGGACTTCAGTGCCCAGGCTGGTTTTGAACCATGGTCCTCAGCTCTCAGCCTCCTGAATAGCTAGGATTACAGGTGAAAGCCACTATGCCTGGCTGATCAGCTTATTCTTGCAGACAAATGTTGCATTGCTTCCTGGGCCTTGTGATAAACTTGTTCATTTAACTTGGTCCAGTCTTGTTCTCCTTCTGTAAAGAGGTTGCATCTTTCTTAAACCTTCTCCCTTCTCCTTTGTGTATGTGTGTGGCTGGGCTCCACCCAGAATAGTATCTGCTACCCGTACTCCTGTTTAAGGCAGCTGGCAGCCCCTCCCCCCTCCAGTTAAGCTTTTCTGTATGTTTTGAGCAATGATGTTGAAATTCTCTTACAAACGAATGACCTCTATAGGAGGCAAAGCCAGTAGTCTGCTCTTTCTGGAGAGGAAGGTGGCTAAGGAGGACCACAGGAGAAAGTAGCCTTTGAGCTGGGGCTGGAGGACTGAGTGGCATGCAGGAATACATTCTAAGTGTAGGAGGGTCAATGGAAGGGCCTATGTGTCTTGTCTGCTGCTGGCTTTCCTCTCTGCCCTCAGCTCAGATATATCAGCTCCCTGGATATCCCACTCCTTTTTCTTTGACTCTTGGAAGCCTAACCCAATGGCCCAAGGGCCTCCTACTCCACTATCCTTCCAAGTACCACTGAGATCTAAGTCTCAAAGGGGTAAAAATGAGTCCCTGAAGTCTCAATAGACTGGGAGTCCTCCTCTAATTGAACAGTTCAAAGGATGATTCACTCACGAATAAGATGGTAAAATGGATGGAGAGACCACTAAAGCATGGGTTTTATGTATTCCAAAGGGACGGATATTTAAAATAAAGGGTAAGAGAACTAGGTAAGATGCACCATGCCACAGGCCCATAAGCAGTAAGCATTGAGTTCTTTTGCATGAGACAGCTACTGCGGTGTCGCTGTAAGATTGTACTCATTTGCTTGGCAATTAGACAGTCGTTTACTTTGCTGTCAGTGTCCTAAAAGTTAACATCTATCGCAATATGTTGTAAATATCCTAATCAATAATAAACAGCAAATCAAACCAAGGCACAAGTCCTACAAGAATCAGATAACTGTAGAAGCAAACATTTATTTCTACTGCTATTATTATCTTTAAGAGCTTGTTCAAAGGAGTTCTGATTCAACATGTCAGTTTATAACATGCATCTTAATTAATGTCACCCCTTCTACCCTTCTCCCCCTATCTATCCCAACCCTACCCCACTTCACATATGTACATTGAGTATAGGACTGCATCTGCTCACTGTTTCTCTCCCCATTTATCTGCCCTCCTTCCAAGTTCTACCTTCTCAAGCAAGATATAGTTCAGATTCCTGGTAGCCATTTTGTTTTGTTTTTGTTCTTGTACAGAACCTGGGGCTTGGGGGCTGTTCCTGAGTTTTTGTTGTTGTTGTTGTTGTTTTGTCCAAGGCTATCACTCTACCGCTTGAGCTATAGCTCCACTTCTGTGTTATTTAGTAGTTAATTGGAGAGGAGATTCTCATGGACTTTTCCAAGTCTGGTTTCAAATCTTGATCCTCATATCTCAGATTCTTGAGTAGCGAGGGCTACAGGTATGAGCCACCAGATCCTAGTTCCTGGTATTCATTTTATTTTAAAAATTGACTCTGAGCGGGACATGGTGACTCACACCTATAATTCTAGCTACTCAGCAGGCTGAGATCTGAGGACTGTGGTTCAAAGCCAGCTCAGGCACTAAAAGCCCATGAGACTCTTATCTCTAATTAATCACCAGAAAACTGGAAGTGGCACTGTGGCACAAGGAGTAGGGCAGTAGCCTTGAGCTGAAGAGTTCAGGGACAATTCCCAGACCCAGAGTTTAAGTCCCATAACTGACAAAAAAAATTGACTCTGTGTGTGTGTGTGTGTGTGTGTGTGTGTGTGTGTGTGTGTGTGTGTGTACTAGTAACAGGGCCTGAATTCAGGGCCTCATGCTCTTGCTTATTTTTTGTGCTCACAGCTGGTACTCTACCACTAAAGCCAGGCAAACACCACTACAATAGGTAAAATAGTAAAAACAAAAAAACAAAAAACAACAAAAAAAACCAGAATAGCATCCATGCTTTGTTTCCAACTCTTGTCCAATTCTATTTTCAAACTCTAGTCAAGAACTTCTTAAGAGATTTCTTCTTCATTGGTAACAACAGCAAATGTTTACTCACCAGACATGGTTTTCTACTGGACCAGGGATTCACAAGGAAGAGTAGGGCACAACCCTGCATCCAGGAGCTGGCCTCAATGCTGAACAAGCACTACAAGGAAGAGTTAAAAGAAGGAATACACAGATGACAGACATTATTCAAGTTCTGGGGGAGAAAAATCCATTGCGGCATAGAAGAATACAAAGGCTTCTTAATGCCTGTTGGTTTAGGTGACCTCGTTTTCCCCTTGTCTGAGGTGTGGGTGTCTGCCTGTCTGCCTGCAGAGGTGGAGGCTCCCTTCTTTGCAAGTTCTGCAGAGGAGGGAATTGGATTTCTTCTATGATCCTTTCCTCCCATGCGAATCCTCTTGGGGCCTGCTTTTCAGCGGTGATCAAGTGCTATCCTGTATGGGATGTAAGAGTTCATACTGCCAGCCCCCTGCAATCAGACTTATGAGTGCATCCTGAAAAGGCAAAAAAAAAAATGAGTGAGAGGAGGAGAGATGAAGAGGTGTTGGGGGAAGAGGTTTGTATCTGAACAGTTGCTTAGAGACAGGTGGACAGAGGTAGAAGGAGCTAGACTGACAGACTTCAGGAGACAAATGTCACAACCTTGGCTACTTGGATCTGTAATTATCTGAGCTCCAATCAGCCTGTTATTACAGTCACTTAGCCTTGCCAAGGTGAGCCATGGCAGGAAGCTCTCCAAGGCCTGAGTACTGACAGCACCTGCCAATCTGCAGAGGACTCTGGGTTAGAAGCAGGAGTTGACCCAAAAACTCATTACATTTCCTTTGTTTTTCATTTAACCCCTATAAGGAGTTTATTTCCCTTTCCCAAACTCTATCCAAGTGCTGTTTTCTGTTATCATAAACAAGTTAGCTTCAAACCAGAAATGGACATGTTGTCATTCATTTTTGCATGGATACTATAAACTTCATGTGCCCTAAGCTGTGGCCATTCAAAAGATTGACATTGGGGTTACAGAGACCCCAGAAATTGAGCTATGTGACTATTAAGGCAAAGTAAGACATCATGATGCAGTATTCTGCTCGTGATCTTCCTGGAGACTCCCAGGCAGCGGGCGCCCAGCGCATGGATCTATCTGATCTGTAAACTAAAGAGCAAGGGTTTGGTGGCAAAGGCATGTAGGTGGGATGTACCATACAATCCTTGATTTTGTTTTCACAGAAGTTTCTTTTCTATAACGGGCCATGTGAGGCTGATCATGAAGCATGTGGCTGTTCCAGTGTCGAGCACAGGACAGAGGCTCACAGTAGAATTCAGTATCAGAGCTTCCTGTCAACTTTGGTTTGGGGGCTCAGCTTTTTAGGGAGAGTACCTAGTAAGAATCCACAATCCCATGATGGGAAGAGCTCAGGCTTCACTGGTTGGCTCTACTTCTCTCTGACATTTACCAACCTTGATCTTAGGCAAGGGAATCAGTATTTTCTTCTCTCACTTATAGGATAGGAATAATAATCAAATGTGTCCTGTGGAGAAAGTACTGCATGAGAAGATGTACTTTACAACCAACACTTAGTTTAATGCTTAGAGTGAAGCCCACCCTCAATTAGTATTTAGCTTGTTCATTGCTTCAGAAAGTCCTTGGTGGGCCGGACATGTTGGCTCACTCCTGTAATCGTAGCTACTCAGGGGGCTGAGATCTGAGGATCAAGGTTCTAAGCCAGCCTGGGCACAAAAGGACCTGAGACTCTTATCTCCAATTAACCTCTAGAAAACAGGAAGTAAGGCTTGGCTCAAGGGTAGGGTGGTAGCCTTGGGCTGAAGAGCTCAGGAACAGTGTCCCGGCCAAATTCAAGCCCCATGACCCACCAAAAAAAAAAAAAAGAAGAAGAGAAAAGAAAAAAAGAGAGAGAGAGAAAGAAGAAAGTCTTTGGTGGTGACAGCTCCTAATTCCTGAAGAAGGGACCAGTCATGAACAGCCACAATAGACAGGAGTTTTTTCAGAAGGAACAAAAAATTTCCAAGAAAATGGATCCTTTCATTACTCTGTCTCTTTCAATTTATTAGGAATGCTCATTCGTAACATTCAGTTCAAGCCTATGGTCTCTCCAGGAGGATAGCACAAGGATGGCTGTAAGAATTTACTTCACCCTGGATGGCTTAAAACAATCGAAGTTTGTTATCTCATGGTTCTAAGGGACAGAAGCTCAAGTTAGGGTGTAAATCATGTCACGTTCTCTTCAAAGTCTCTGTGTGGCTTCTTCCTGCCTTGCCCCCCATGTTTGGTGGCTTCGGCTTTCCTTGGCTTTGTCGCTCTGGCTGTGGCCGTCTCTGTCTCTCTCTTGACATGATCTTCTCTACTAGGTCTCTGGGTCTCACATTTTCTTTTCCATTTCCTATGTTGACAAAGTCATTGGATTTCAGGACTGATCATAAATGCTAGCATCCTCAGGTCAAGGTCAAGATTGGTGAAGTTCCCTTCTCCCTTGTGACAGATGTGCATAAGTGCTTCTACTTCAAGCCTTTTCCATGTCTTCCTCTGTGTCAAGCACAGACTTTCCTGTGGGACTTCCTCTGGGAAGCTATTTTCTACAAGCTCCTCACTGTTGAATCTGACCTGTGTCTATCTACTGGGACACTTGAACCTCAGCCATATCCATGAACTTCAAGTCTTAATCAAGTCAGGGATATATGCATTGAAGCTCCTCTGAACAACTGGTTCTAGCTGAGCCAATGGGTGTGTTAAGCACCCATTCACCCCAATATTAATAGATAACCATGTAATGTACAGGCCAAGGACTCGGCCAGGCTACAGAAGAAACTAAAACCTAGAAGGCTAAGAAACTAAGTCCAGAGACAAAATCATGAGCCATCCATACAACTTACCTTGATTTTGGCCTTGACTCTACTAGACTTTAAACATGAACACTGGTTTCCCATCTTTAGAATAACATACTCCCCATCTATCTCCCAATCAGTGAGACACAAATGAACAAAGTACTTTATTATAAGTGAATAAATTAATCTCCTCCCTAAACTCAATCCAGTTTGGGAGAAACAATTGTTTTATCAGACTATACACCCATCCCTCTGCCCAGAGAAAAGGGCTTCACCCCCACCGTTCAGAGGGGAAGGGTCTATTCTAAAGGAGGAGGGCTGGGCCATCATAGGTCTCCTTCTTGTCCTGCTATGGAAACCCTGGGTCCCTTTGGAATGAAGACAAGACTGCCTGGTGTTGAGAAGCCAACGTGACAGGCTATACAGATAGATTTTTATTTTAATGGATGTGTCAGGGCATCAAAAAGTCTATGTTGCATTCAATCCTCATTAAAATGGAAGCCCATTGCACAGGGTATAGAGGGGGTGTGCTGCATTATTTATTGTTGTTGTTTTATTTCTTATCTGTTTCCCTAAAACTGGGCTGTTCAGGTTCAAATGGCAGATAAAATTGCCACCCACCCCTCTCCACCCTGTCATTTTCCAGCTCACATCTGTTCACTGCACACTGTATGTTAAATGCTACATTACCAGAGTGTCAGAAACCCTGAATAGTATCTCTGGAATCTGATTTGTCTGGCTTCGAGGCAATGGCTAGGAGTTGTTTCTGCTCCTTTCCTCCTTGGCTCTGGTTCCCATCATCTGCATTCTGGTCTCTTCACCATCTTAAGATCCATGACACTACTGCCCAGTGGAGTCAGAAAGTTCCTACTTTTTCCCAGTTATTATTTTCTTCCCTGTGTTTCTTCCAGACGTCACACTTGACCAAGCTTCTAAGTCTCTCTTCCAGGTTGTTCTGGAATTGGGTGTAAAAATGGGAACTCCATCTGTCACTAAGGAAGTCTAAAGACTTTGAATAAAGCAACTACTAACTCAACCCTTCATCACTTGGAGAAGAGCAGTGTCTAAGTTTGTTCAGCTTATTTGTCAAGCTAGTGGTAGTCTTATGCTTTTCCTGTATATTCGTACTGGGTCAAAAGGACTATGTTTCCATAAGCTTGACTCACAGAAAGAACAATATTATTATGGCTATGTATTTTATGCTTAAATCTTCATGCAATAAAATGCATCATATTCTAACTCGCCTGAATAGTTTGGAGTAGGCAAACATGGGACTCATTTTATTCTCTGGTGCACAGGGTATTTGTTAAGAGAGGGTTCCTATAGTGACAACCATATTGTTCAAATCCTGAAGCTTATGAGGAGTATTTTAATATATATCTCAATAAATACATATAAATTATATCAATAATAACATAGGTACATGAATTACTGTACTGTAATTCATATGCCTCAAGATTTATCTACATATTTATTGCATATATGTAATAAATAGAGTTGATAGCATTTTTTCAGTGCCAAGTATTAAAGTCGGGGCTTTATGCCACTTAACTGCATCCCCAGCCTTGATCGCCAATTTCTTTATCATGACTTTTTTTAAGTGTTTTGAATGAGGCTGTGAAAAGTGAGGTCAGGGTTCTAGTCTATAGTTCCTTGGTGCTCTAAGCTAGAAACCACTGAATTCCAGGTCATATGTAGGCCAAATACAGGCACATATATTACTTTACAATTAACCTGGGGTGTGTGTGTGTGTGTGTGTGTGTGTGTGTGTGTGTGTGTGTGTGTGTGTGTGTGTTTGCTGTGGTAGCAGAGAGGTAGTAAGTAAGGCCCCAAATATTCACTAACAGGCTCTATATGGCCCTTTCTCAGACAATGTCAGCTGACCCCTGCTCTGAGTTCTTAGACACTGTTCTGCTTTTTAGCACTCACAGATAAACTTTTGGGCATGATATGGTTAAATACTTAAAAAGTTGCTCTATTTGATGTGTGAACTAAAACTAAAAGAAAAAAAATCAGTACCCTTTAGTCTATACCACAAAAATCTATACAGGTAGCACATACTCAGATTGCATTGGTTAAGATTATTCCTTGTAGATAGATTGGTACCGTGTGATGTCTGGTCCCATGTCCATCCCCACCACAGTGAAAACACCACTAACAGTAACACTGGTGTGCGAGTGGCAGTAGTTCCCTCCATTTCCTGAATGTTTTGAGCACCCTTCATATATTTAAACAGCCTGAGAGGTGGCTGCTAGGAGCAACCGTGTAACTGCTCAAAGGACTTGAGAGGAGCTTTGCACATCACACAGAAGCATCAGAATTGTTTAGAACCCAATCTGCTCCTTGCACCTGCACCATGACTCCCCACTCTCAATTTGTGAGGGACGTAGTTTGACAGTGTTTGTTACAATTGAGTTGATCTGGATTTCTCAGAACCAGAGCTGAATTTAGAGTTGAAATGCTTGGGTGTCTTTAGCATAGGATGTCTCATCTGTGGGTGAGCAGTACTTTGAGGAAGTGCATTCACATGGATCGGTGGTTTTGACGTGTAGGTGAAGCCTGTGAGATAGGCAGATGTTAGTCAGTGTTCTGTTACTGTGGTGGATATTTGAGACAATTAACTTGGAAAGAAGAAAGGTTGATTTAGGCTCTTCATTTTAGAGGTTCGGGCCTATGATTGGTTGGTGCTTTGCTTTTAGACCTATGGGTACATCCTATGGGAGTACATGGTAGAGCAAAATTGCTTACCTCATAGCCAGGTAGTAAAAATGATAGGTAAAATACCCACAGTCCCCTTTAAGCTGTCCCTAAAAGAGTGAAGACTTCTCACTAGGCCTGTAAAGGTTTCCCTACTTTCTGAGCCAAGATGAGAACCAAGCTTTAGTACGTGGGACATGGGGGACATGACAAACCCAGCAGCAGCAGCAGCAGCAGCAGCAGCAGCAGCAGCAGCAGCAGCAGAAGCAGAAGCAGCAGATTTCCTCTTCAGAAGAGGAGCAAAAAGGATCCATATATCACACAGAAAGTCATGACCAGGGCTCATGCCCTTAACTTACCCCTAGAGGTTCTCATTCTTTGGGACTTGGATGGAGCTTGAGGTTGAATCTCTACCAATTTCCCAGCGTAGACATGCTGATGCCTGGAAACACACATAGAGCCATGAGAGTTGAGGTGCATACAGAAGATCTAATACAAGAGATGTTTGTGATTCCTGCCCTCTATGGAGGGAAGGAGTGGGTAGAGGGAGAGATGGATGGATGGACGGAGGGATGGATGGAGTGTTGAATGAGTTTGAGGGGGCTGAGTAAAAAGATCACTGCAGTTCAGTGTACGTCTATAACTGTACTACAAAGTGGTAATTGCCAACGAACAGAAGTTCTCGGGCTCACAGTTATCGAAGCAGGGAAGTCCAAAATGAGTCCCCATCTGGTGAGGCCTTCTTCTGCTTTCTAGCATGACACATGACATCATACGAGTTATGATGAGAGACCAAGAGAGGTCTGAATGGACACCCTTGAATAACAAACCCACTCTTGCAGTAACCGCAGGGATCTATTGCTGAGGTCAGAGCATGACAGCCTAATCTTCTTTTAAAGCCTTAAAACTGTTGTGATGGGAAATAAGTTTCTAACTCAAGAATTTGGGGAACACATTCAAACCATAGCAATGTAAGAAGCAGACAATAGACGTCCGGTTGGGTGTAGACAGGCTTTGCAGAGAAAGTGGATCCTTTGCAGAAAGTGCAGCTGTTTCGTTTTTGTTGTTGTTAGAGATTCGTGCCGGTTCCAGGGCTTGAACTCAGGGCCTTCCATTCCTACTTGGCTATTTTCTTTCCAGGCTGACCCTCTACCACTTGATCCATACTTACATGTTCAGCTTTTGGCTGCTAAATTTAAGAGTCTCGCAGACTTTTCTGCCCAGGTTGGCTTGGAACTGTGATCCTCAGATCTCAGCCTCCTGAGTAGCTAGGATTTACAGGTGTGAGGCAGAAGCTCCCAGCAACTAGAGCTAGTTGCCAAAAGAACAGTCATCGAAAAGACCTCTGAGGCCAGGAAGACTTGGAAATTCTCCATGGCTGCATATGACTGGTGAGATGCAACTGTGGGCAAGAGACAGAGAGGCAGGGAAAAACATGGGAGGAGGGCAGAGCGCCAGAAAGCAGCCATACCCCAAAGCACCCACAGGGAATTGGGTTTCACTCTAAAGGAGCCACTGAAGGACTAGAAAGAGTGGATAACAACATCAGACGTGCACTGGAGAAAGATGCCCGGATGTGCAGACACTCACTCGAATCCCCAAGAGGACCAGGGGCCTGTGAAACAGGTGCTCAAAGCATCCTAGCCAGGAAGAGGGGAAAATAGCTGCCTTTTACCTAGGACTTTTGCTAACCTCATTTTAGGCCCTTAAAAAAAAAGAAAAAAATACTCATTAATACAGCTACTGAGTGTCTCAAGATGGAAGGCAGACTGTGCTGGTTACACTTTGCTGTGTGACCTTGGGAAAATGACTTTGCCATTCTGTGCTGCTGTTTCCTCATCCGTGAAATGAGGATGGTAGTGGGTTGTTCTGAGGATTATAAGGAAGTGTGTAAATAAAATGCTGCCAAAGATATTTTAAGTGTCCTCACTCCGCTCTCCCAGGGGAGATGATACGGTTGACTATTTCCGTTTCATCTCAGGTCTCTGTAATTAGCCTGTTTTCTTGGAGAAACAGCAAGAGAGCAAAGAGCCCTCCTGTATACAAATACAAGTGCTTGTCCTCTTTGACTGTCTTTCTCTCTCTTTTCCGTAGAAGTAATTTCATGGCTCATGCACTTGAGATTCCATCAGGAAAGCTGGTCCCCTCTATCAAGGAGATGATCATCCCTGCCGAGCATTCATTGGCAAATCACAGTTCTGTTAATTAACACAATGCAGGATTCCAGCTCTCCACTCCTTCCAGACTCATTCTTTCTCACTTGGGGTTTGAGTTGTGGCCTGGCCTGTCTTCTGAGCCCTGGGGACAAGTGTGCCGCCCACTGTCCCTTTGTCCTTGCCCCATCGTGAGCTCAGCAGCTTCAAGGACACGAGAGCCACGTGCCTGCCCACTACTGCTGTCCACGTCCTTACCCGGCTGCCTTCCTTTCTCTGACATTCTGTCATTTTCCGGAAGCTTTCTTGATTTCTTCCCAGTGTGACCAGGGACACGCATGTCTATTCTGAGCACTTTGCTTTCACTTGGGGTGATTTTGTGGGCATGACCGGGTATCCGGGGTAGTGCAGCTAGGAACCTTCTGTATCCACACATCATCCAGATGCAACAGATTCTACCCCAAATGCACTGTTAACTCAGGCAGCAAGCTCTTCCTTTTGTCATCACTTTTGCTGCTTCCCTTGAGAGTGTATCCTTGGGATTTTTTTTATTCTGTGTGCTCGTGCACGACACACACACACAAACACACCACACCAAGAAAGGCACACAGACAGAGTGTGTACACATGCAACAGAGACAGAGAGAGAAACAACCCAAAACTAAGACCAAGATGGTAAATTCTCTATGTATGTTTTGTCATAATTTAATAAAAGAGAGACTTTAAATTCTCCGACATGCTACAATGTACAAAAACCTTGAAAATACACTAAGGCAATAAGCTTAACCCAAAAGAAGCCATACAACATTCTAGCATTTAAGAAATCTGAGAAGAAAAATTCCTAGACACAGAATGGCTCGCAGTGGCCAGCGCTGGATAGGGGAAGATGGAGAATTGAATTATGACAGCCATAGTCGGAAGGTGATAAGTTCTGGAGAAGAATGAAGACAATATTACACAGCCCTGCATAGGCCTAATGCCACTGATTTACAATTTTTAAAATGCTTAAAATGGTTAGTTTTATCTTGCATAGATGCCCTATTTTCAAGGGAAAGAGTAGAACCAACATGAAAAAAAAATTAAAGTGAAAACTTGGGGAAAGTACAGAAGCAGTGAAAATTTTTGTAAAAGTCCTTTTTGGTTGACTTAATGTCTTTTTCTTGGCTTTAGTAGGTTAAAATAGTTCATGTATCACTTGCGTTATTCATAAATTCATCATTCTTGGTACATTACATTTAAAAGCATAACTCAGATGACTAACCCCCTTCATTCAGCACGCTAATGGGGCTGTTTGGAAAGCAGCAATCACTTCTAATGTACTAATTGAGTTAAATTTTAAAATGTTAACTTCTTTTTTTCCTTACCAATTGTTACTAGCTGCTGAACTTGAGGAATCAAACATCTCATGATTCTGTGTGTCGGGTCAACACGTTTCCATAAGTTTGAAGGAAGAGACAGATCCAGGTGGGCTTTCGATGCAGAAGTGGTAGGGGTGAAGTATGGTGGAAGCTGTGCCCTCAGTGACACATGTCCCTGGGTCCTAGGGTGGCCAAGGCTGGACTCTGTGGTATTGGGGATTTCAGGCTGGACTTGTCTGGCCTGCTCCTTCTGAGAGTCCATCTCATCTCTATATCCCCAATGCCATGGGATTGAATTAACTTGTTTTTTTTTTTTTTAATGAGATGATGTATTTATTGGACAGGGTGCTTCTCCAAGTTGTTCCCAAGTTTAGTTGTTACAATGATTGAATAAACGATGTGCAAAGCCTTAGACATATCTCAGTTCGGCATATAGTACGAGAGGAACGAGGAACGAATGGTGTCATTGTTATGAAGCCAGGCATGATATCATGCTCTAAGGATGACAGTGGGAGAAACTGAAGAGACCTAGGGAGAAAACAAAACCTGACCGCACGTATGCATTCTGAATGAGATTCCTTGAAATAGCGACCATCCAGCAACCACTCTATTGTGCCCGGGTATTGATCATAAGCAGTTGGATCATTTTTAATATTTTTGGTCTCTGACTTTTGAGCCCAAGAGAATTAGTCAACAATCCAATCACAGTTTCATGCTGACAACAGCAGCAAAAAAACATCTAAAAAATATTTTTTCGCTCAACTTCATGCTTGTCGACTCTACATCACTTGGGGTTCTATTTGATAAAGAGTGTTTGGGTAGACTCTAATGAAAGCTTGAAAGGACGCTGGTTCTGCCAGCAATGTGGCATGTCCTGTGACCCACAGTGGAAGTGAGGTTCCTCTTCTGCTCATTTTCCTCTGCCTTCCTTTATTTTGTGTTGCTATATCAAAATGCCAGAAGTGTGATACATTTTTTTGGGGGGGGGAGTTTATGGGGCTTGAACTCTGGGCCTGGGCGTTGTCCCTGAGCTCTTCAGCTCAAGGCTACCACCCTACTCCTGGAACCACAGCCCCACTTCCAGTTTTCTAGTGGTTAATTGGAGATAAGAATCTCATTCTTTAGTGCCCAGGGTGGCTTTGAATCTCGATCCTCAGTTCTCAGCCTCCTGAGTAGCTAGGATGCCAGGTCTGGGCCACCACACCCAGCTGCGATACATAATTTTTTAAACTAAGAAGTTCATTTAGCTCACAATTGTGTAGGTTCAGGCGCTTGGCGCCAATATCTGTTTGGTTGTGGCAAGGGCCTTGGGATGAACAGCACGATAATGGCCAAAGCCAAAGAGATCCTGTGGCTCTGAGGAAGCAAGAGAGAAAGATGCAAGGGAGCCCAGATTCCCTTACTACAACCCACTCTTCACAAAGCTAGTCCACCTGTGAAATCAACTTTAATCCTGTCAGAAAGCAATGGCCTCACCATCTTCCAGCAGGCCCACCTCAGAGGCTAGCTACCCCTCACCCCAACATTTCCATGCTGGGGCCCCAGCCTCTAGCACATGAAGCAAGGTCCTGGGACTCACACCTACGAGTAGCTACTCAGTGGGCCGAGATCTGAAGCTCACAGTTCCAGTGCTTCAAAGCCAGTCTGGCCAGGAAAAGTCTGTGAGACTCTTATCGCTAATGAAATACCCAAAAATCTGAAGGCAGAGCCATGACTCCAGGGGTAGAAAAAAAAAAGCTCATGGACAGTGCCGAGGCTCTGAGCTCAAACCCCAGAACTGGAGTGCGTGTGTGTGTGTGTGTGTGTGTGTGTGTGTGTGTGTATGTGTGTGTGTGTGTGTGTGTGACTACAGTAGGTGAAGTCTTATTCTTCTTTAGGTATTGGAAGAATACTCAGCTTTGTATTATCCCAAGAAGCATACTTGCCACTGCTTTGTGACAATATCATTCTGATATTTCATGTAATAGAGGGTACCAACCAAGAATCTGACTTGAAAAGCTTAGTGAGCCATCTTTGTAGCCATTTTATGCTGGTTCCACCCTCTATCTGAGGATTTTAGAGTTGCTATGCTGTTCTGAGTATATAGAATTTTTCCCCCCAAGCCCCAGCAATGGTGCATCTTTCATTTTCCAATGTATTTTCCAACCCTTGAAAGAGAATACCTATGACACAAGGGCATGGTGGTCTTTTTTTATTTTATCTTTTTTGAATCCTCATTATTTTATTTACTTTTAAAAGGTATCCTTGAGTAGTTATAAAAATTGATTTCAATGTAGCAAATCAAGCTGTGAGTACAACCCATCTTTCATCATTCTTCTCTCTCCCAGCCCCACCCATCCCTAGTTCCATATCATATTTCCCTAGTTCCATTTTCACATGTGGACATTAAATATAATGACTACATGTGTCACCCTTTGTCTCTCCCTTTGTCTGCTCTCCTCCCCTTGACCTCCGCCTGCTGACAAAACTTGTTCCAGCTTCCTGATAGTCATTTTGTTAAACTGCAAGTTAGTTGTTACTATGGGATATCCTGCCCACATATACAATACTTCTGTGGCTATCTGTGTATATATATGGAATTGTGGTCTTGAGGATTCAGAAAAAATAAACAAAAACTCCTACTAGTATGCCTTATCTACTGTGAGCAGAGAGCCTATAGAAGATGTCCTATTCTTTTTCAAATCCCTGCATCTGTTTTCTTGGTGCTTTGGAGTCATCTGGCTTGTGTAGCGCCATTGGAGTGTAGAGTGAGCAGTTGTTTACAGAGTTCTGTTCAGGTCACTGCTGAGGAAGAAACTTTCTTTGTGGAAACTAAAACCATCCGAGGAGAACAACTTCTGCTTAGACAAGGTTGGAAAGAGCTATTGAACTCCCTCTATCTCCTTATTCCTTATCAAAGCCCACAGAAGTTTATAGGATTCTATGATGGCTTTTGAATAACAATTTGAGTAATCTCTGATAGAATACAACATAACTTATTATTGTGGGGGCTGTGAAAATCACGGATAAAGAAAAAAACTATAAAAACTACCTATATTCCTCTCCTCTAACTATATAACCTATTTTCTTTTGGTCTTTTTTCTTTGTTTATTGTGATTGTTTGTGTTTATGATCATCATTACATATCTGGGAGTAGATAAAATGTCCAACTTTGCATCTAATTTTTTCAACATCATTTAATTTCTCCAAAAACATCAGCTTTATGGCTACATAATAGCCCATAATGTGAATGTACCATCATTTATTTAACAGTGTCCTAATTGTTGAAATAGTTTAGGTTGTTTTTAGCTTTCACAATAGGGATTCTGTTGCCTGAAACAGGCTTCTCATATGAAAGGATATGGCTGGTCAGACTATGATATCTGGATATTAGTTCCTCACCAGAGAATATCTACATTAGACTAATTCCTCAAATGAATTTACCATATAGAACGATGGGAATTTGTGTATAGAAAGCTAGCATCTAGCTTTTATATAATTTTATCTTTTCTATCATTTAATCTATCTACAGCCACTTACCTATAAACTTACCCATGAACCTGAAATGCATATATTTAGGAATAGTATCTCCTTTTAAAATTATATTTCCTTTTTATTATCTTTAAATAGTTGAACGAAGAGTTTTTTTAACATGGTGTATCTGTTTATGAGTACATAAATCTTCGTGTGTATAGATATATGTGGCATGTCTGTATGTCTGTATGTCTGTATGTCTGTATGTCTGTATGCATGCATGTGTATGTACCAGTCAGTCCTGGTGGGGCTTGAACTCAGGGCCTGGGTGCTATCCATAGAACTCAAAGCTAGCACTCTACCACTTGGGCCATAGATCCACTTCTGGCATTTTGGTGATTAACTGAGGTAAGAGTCTCAAGGACTTTCCTGCTTAGGCTGGCTTTGAGGCTTAACCTTTAAATCTCAGCTTCCTGCAATCCTGAGGATTGCAGGTGTGAGCTTACTTTTTACATTTAGTTACTTTTTTCAGATATGATCTCAAGCTAACTTTTCTCCAGGCTGAACTTTGGTTTCCCTAACATTTGACTCCATTCATGATCCTGCTGTCTCTACATCCTGAATATCTGGGATTACAGACACATACTTGATACTTTTGGCTCTTAAACTCTTATTTTTGGCAAAGAAAATAGGTTCTTCAGTAAGTCTTGAAATCCCACTGCCAGAAACAGCCAAATGGCAAATTCCTTCCAGTTTCTAAATCTGTAGGCCGGCCCTGAGCCTTCCTAGCAGGCAGGGAAATTAGCTCATAGTTTAGAACTCCTTAGGAACATTGGGGTGACATGATGAGTTCATTCCAGTCCAGCATCTTAAATATGTCCCCCCCCCAACTCTATGCCCCACTACTTCATGCACAGAAAGCTTCTTCCCCTTTCTCCTTCTCTGTTGACAGTGATAGTGTCTTCAGGAGATGTGATGACACAAGCAATGTGAAGACTTGATGAATTACATTCAGATGAATGACTGGCTTTTTTACTCCTTTAGAAATCATCTAGGGGCAGCAAAGATGGATATCATATAGAAACATCTTGCCTTAAATATTTTGTCTATCATGTTTACCCATACAATGATCCAGTTGGGTCTTACAAATTTGATGAATCAAAGATTAAATCCTTTGGAAGAAATGAGAAGAAAAAGTATTTGGATGAAATGTTTCCCATTTTGTCCTGGATTTTCACACATCTGCCAATGACCTTGACCTCATTAGTGAGAACCTTGCTGAAAAGGGCTTCAATAACCAACCACAGAACAAAGGCAACACAGAGGGCAGGGAGAGGCTGGCACACACAGGGCCAAAGGGCTGAGAATGCTTGTCTCTTGTAGATCCAGACAGGAAACACATAAGTGTTTATTAACAAAAGACCCACCAAGGGGAAAAAAAATCACCAACAAAATTCAAAAGTGACTGACTACCACGTGTGAAACATGAAAAAAATGTTTCATCACGTGAGACACTTCAAGTACAGAAAGCAAACCACAGAAACGCCACACATTGGAAAACATAAGAGCACAGCCATTAGGCATCACTTTTTAACAAAACAACTTAGAAAAGGTTTTCTCCTCTCCTACCGCCAAGTGAGTTGTGTACTATGTACTGTCAACAGTGCCTGGCACATCTCAAGTGCCAAAGAGATGTCAGCTCCTTTTTCCCTTGTGAATGGATCATCTGGGAGATTACATATTCCTACTCATTCATGTGCCTGCTGAATGGAGGAGGCATCTACTTCCTTTCTGTGGAGAATTAGAGCTTCTGCTCTATGATAGGTACTGCAAGAGAACAAGAAAGAAAATGCAGCCTTGGTTTCCAGGCATTGGATGACTGTAGAAGACAGGGAAGAAGAGTAGGAGAACAGGGCAAATGAACTCCAGGCCACAACCTTCTTAAAGGGAAGTGGTTTACAATAAAATATATATATATATATATATGAAAAAACAAAGGAAAGTGGTGGGGTCTTCCCCACCCCCCCCCATCTTCAATACCTAGAATAATGTCTGACTGAGGCATGGAACTTTACAAGTAAACAAATAAATGAGCAACTGAATGAATGAAAGCACCCTTAGTGAGAGTACAAGTGATTCTAAGTTGGGTCCAAAAGAAAAGTTGCAGAGGGGACAGGGAACCTGAACTTTTCTTCTTTCTTTCTTTTTTATTTCCTCTCTCCCTCCTTCCCTCTTACCAAGCTTCATTCCTTTTTGTTCCTCTCACAACCAACTCTTCCCACAGGGTGTGGGTATAATTGTATAACCCATCTCTGTATCTAGATCTTATTTTCTGAGCATGTACACAGTCATGGCTTTGTGCGAGCTACAAATACCATCCTCACCACTATCTTGTGACACTTGAGTTACAGAGATGTTAAGTTTTTACAGCTAGAAAGAAGAATCTCTCCAACTCAAGCCAAGGTATTCTGACCCTGGTCTCAGTTTCTTTCATCCCTAACCAAGTGCTGCTGCTTACATTATCAAATAAAACAGGAAAGGGCTTCCATGAGATATATGTGGTCCTCTCTACTGATCTGGATAAGATTGGGAGCTTGTGAAAGTATAAGACTTTGTATTATCAGCTTTACTCTCTCTGCGAATGCTTTTCCTCCTGCAGAGAAATAGACTCAAGCCTTAAATACTTAGAGAAAGAAAAGGTCTATCCTCCCTTGATGTGCTTCCTCTCTTTCCATTCTCCTCCTCTTCTTTCCAGTCATATTATTTGAAATCATAGTACTTAGAGCAATTTTCAGTTCCTTGGCTCCCATTCATTCTAGTAACCCAATGAAATTAATCAATTTCTACTAAAAGAACCCTTGGAATGAGCATGTGGAACCTGTAGTTGTAAATCTAGTAAGCTGCCTAGGGTAACATGACACCTGGCACAAAATATAAGTGGCGCAAATCCTTGTTAAAGTTATATCTTACTTGACTTCAGTCACTTAGCCATGAATGAGACTTTTTTTCCCCTTCCTCCCACGATGCCTCTCACACTGGGCGTTGCCCGTCCCTTTTTAGCTGTCCATTCTCACTCTTCTCTTCCTTGTCATCCCTTAAATATTGTTTCCCAAATTCTATTTTTTAATTGTACTTTATTGTAAGAATAATGTATAGGAGGGTTACAGTTAGTTACATTCATCAGGTATGGGTACATTACTTCTTGAAACTTGATATCCTTTCTCATGTTTTTGTCCCCCTTTCCCTTCTCCCACCCCCTCCAAATCATCTTATTTACCCCTTTCCCTTTTTCAAATAAACACATATACAACATACCATTCTTAGCCTCTCTTTCTTCTCATTTTAGTGTAGTATCTCTGGGAAAGCAGATACTTGAGCCACATGCTCATCAAATCAAACTCTCAGCATCTAATCCTTCCCCACACCCATGCCCATACAGCACTATTACAAATGGGCCTCTCCAATCAGATTTGAGTGTAACAGGCTTTAGTTAACTGGATTTGACAGTGTTCTCTTTTCTTTCCAGGATTCATCTTTCCATCCTTTCCAGTTCCTCTCCTAAACAATAAAACAACATTCCATGTCATCTCTTTTATTCTGTATATTGGTAATATGTCCTCATTTTTCTCATCAACCAACCCAGAAATCTAGAAGTCATCAATGGTTCATCCTACTTCCAGATTTTTCATAGTCAGTCACTGATGTCTAGTTTTATGTTGAGCAGTTCAAACTTGGAAACTGAAAAAGAATTTCATTTTATGAGGCACAGGTTCAGAAAGCACTAAATGAGTATTTCAAAGAAGGTCAGGAAGATGGGAGCTGAAATGGACACTCAGTTCAAAGTGATAATTCCTTCACAGGGAACTTCCATTGAAATGGAGAAAGAATAGGTATGTGGCAGGAGCTGTGTGGCTAATAAATGATAAAAGGAAAAAGGCATGCACTCAGTGCAAAACCTCCGCAAACAAGAGTCCAAGGACCTCATGGCCTGTATCCTGAGTGTCCTATGCAATGGAATTACATTCTAGAGGCCTTCAGTCAGAAGGTGACAGGAAGCAGCTGGAAATGTCTTAGTCTTTCTCCCAATTCCAGCTTTAAAAGCTTTCACAATGTTACTTTCACTGCATTTTCCTTTCTCTTTTCATATCTCATGAGATGAGATGAGATGAGATGAGATGAGATGAGACCCTGCTCTAGTGCTCTTCATTTTGCCCAGTCTCTTACACATAGCATCTGCATCTTTTTCCCATGCTAAAAAATTGTCTTCTTTCTAGATTCCTTCCCTCCTGATTCCCCCTCCCGCCTGTGTAGCCACAACAGTCTCTCTAGAGTAAATAGCATCCTGCCAGTTCTTCCCTGATTAGAAACTTTCTGTGGCTCACCAGGGCCCCTCTGGATAAACTCTTAACTCCAACCATGGCATATGAAGTTCCCAGGAATGTTGACCAAATATATTCATCGTTAGAGGCAGTTATATGGAACAAGTCTCTGTCTTTTCTTCCTAATGATTGGGGTAGGAAATGGGTACATGTGTTTATTCAAATTCCTGAAGGTGAATCTAGGTGTTTATTGCAAGTATTCAACTGTTTTTAACAAACAAGTAAGATCAGTCATTTGGCTTTAAGTCAGTGTATGTAGTAACTTGTAATTGAAAGCATTGCACAGGAACACATAGGACATGCAGTGACCATACTGCTCTTCAAATAGGATAAGTAGAATCTTGCATCAATGCCTCTATACTTACTCTTCCCTCTGCCTGGAATGCATCCCCCCATTTATTCATATGAAATTCCCTCCTCTTCTGATGTGTCTGCTCAGCTGTCAGTTTACACCACTTTCTGAGCTATCTATATAAACTAACAGCATCTCTACTTCCATCTCATTACACATCCACTTACCTACTTTATTTCTCTCCATTGCATTTATCCCCACTTGACACAAAGACCATGTGTGTGGTTTTCCTCTCTCTCTGGAAGGTACAAGTTTTTGCCCACTGCTATCATTCTCACACATAATACCTGCTTGATAATCAAGAACTGATTAAATGAATGAATATTGGTAGGAGATTCTATGGATAGAATAGTTTTCTAAGCAAAGGGTATACTACAGACTTTCATTTTTTGTCTACAGAAATTTGGGGGGAGCAGTATTTTTATTAGAATGAACTATAATTCATTCAGATTGTTAGTTGGCAGTTAGCCTTCAAAATTAAGCCAGACAGCCTTCAAAAATAAGTCAGTAAAATCACAAAGAAAGGAATAGAAAGGGAGAAATTCTGGTTACTACCAAAAGGAAGCACAAATGGGCAAAGAAAATGTGGTCTCTGAGAGAGGACAAGAAGGCTATATCACATCCGATCACTCCCAGCTTTGTGGGAGATACCTATTATCTATTATCTACGAACCCTATTATCTATTTGATGTATGATTATTAGGCAGTCTTAGAAAAGGGCTCCGTGATGTTAGTATTTTAATGACATGCTCTTTATTTTTTACATTTTGCTCTTTTTCTTGAGAGGAAGTCAAGCTAACCACTATACCACTGGCGTTGACAATTACAGCTATTGGAACAGAATCAATTGATCTACTCCTAGACCTCCAGATATTGCTAGTCGCATTTCACAAAGCAGACACATGAAATTGTGTGACATCCCTAAGATATCAGGACTAGTAGATGAATTTGCAGGCACGCTAGTTCTCTGGAGAACACCCTCCAGGTTTCCACGATTCTTTCCACTTAGTCTAAAACATCCTTTTTCCTGACACACTTACCACTCTAGCTTTGGAAAATATCTTTGCTTACATCTGGGATAGGCATGCATTCTTTTAGGCCAGTTCAGTATCCTGTTTCTAAATAGAAAAACAGAACTTAAAGGAATTGCAGATTTTCAAGTTTTTGTTGTTAAAGATAAAAAGAAGTTACTGTTGTGTTTCCTGTGTTGTTTGTAAAGAACAGCCTACCCCGGGGATGCTAAGTATATTGGCTGATGCTGATATTAGCCACTGGGTTCTCTGCGCTTGTTCTTTCCTCTTGTAGCCTTGTTGTGAACATTAGGTGATTATTGGCATTTGTAGCAGCACTGTACAGTTTACAGAGGCCTTTCACAGGTCTTATTTGATCCATGACTCAGTGATTAAAAGCAAGAACCTTCCAGTTAAACCAGAGTGCTCTGCCTTATTCTATTGCTTCCAAGCTGTGGACTCCGGGCAACTTGTTCATTATATCATCCATAAAGGGGAACTGCTAGCAAGTTGATTTGAAGCTGAGGTTTAGATCAAATGTGATAATGTGTGGAAAGTGCTTAGCACATAAAAACACTATCTTTCTTATCACCAGTGTCTGCCATTCTTGTTTCAAGTATGATTTGTATAAGGTTATCTGTATCTAATTTATGAAAAATATTCTACAACTTTATTTTTCCTTACTACAACTTATTCTGTCTGCTTATTGATTCCTAGATGATATGTATGGAAGATACGACAGGTTTTTGAATAACTTGTTATGGATTAATAAGCTCTTGTTTGTAGCTAACAAAATTTGAGTCTGACCCAATATTAGAATTTCAGTCTTCGTCTTCTATTTACATTAAATCTTCTCTCTTTTCCCATTTGGCCTGGACCCTGAAATCCTTTAGTAAGAAAAGAGATTTTATTCCTCAGTTTCTTTATTCTGACTGTGTCATTTGTTCCCGAATATTCCACAACTTCTGGTTCCCCAGGACAGGGTTTGGAGAAAGGAGAGAAGGTAAAAGGACCAGCATTCAAATGTGTCTGAAATTCTTGATCTCTGTATTGCTGATGCAAGGACCAAATCTTGTCTCTGTTTCTTGTAGGGAAATATTATCATTCCTTTGGGAAAGTTTTGTAGAAACTGACAATGCCACAAGTCAAAGTCACCTAATATGGGCTAAGCATTGTCAAGGTGACCTGGTTCCACTCCTCAGCTCCCATTTTTGGTGCTACCCATTATTGAGACCACAGTGTACAAAGTTCTAAGGTGGAGGCATGCTGGCTTTCACTGGGTTCATATGCTTGGATCAAGGAGAAAGCATGGAATGCTTCCCTAGCTAAGCTCCAGATACACAGCTCCATTTGAGTCCTTCTGCCACAGAAGCTCCTATGGGCTCTGGCTCCATTTTTTTCTTTTCAGGCCCCAGAAGGGCCTTCTAAACTCAAGTGTGCCCTATTGAACTTCTCTAAGTGGTTCTCTCAGGGGCTTTCTCCTGGATTTGAGCTTAAGGTAGATAAGAGTAAGCCCAAACCAGGAGAAGAGTAACTAAAGTTTCCTGACTCTCTTCTGTGAAAATGTCTCTCCTTAGGCCCAGTCCCAGCCTCTTAGTCTTTTGAAGTTTGGGTTACACTACAAATTTCAGCTTAGAGTAAGTCTGCACAAGATCTTACACCTCTCTTTAGAATAATGAGATCCACAGAAGCATCATGCAAACCACATATATAAGTTAAAATGTTCTGTTAGTCACATTAAAGAGGCCTACAAAGACATGAGCAAAATTAATTCTCATATATTTGATTTCATTCAGTAAGTCCAAATATCACCATGTCAACTGATAATAGATATAAATAATTGTTAACAGACATTTCAAAGACAACTTGCAGAGCTTCAGATCTGGTGTGTATTTCACATGTATAGTCTCAATTTGAGTGTGCAATAACCATTTCAAGGGCTCAACACAGTCACATAGCCAGGGGCTACCATACTACTAGACAACACAGCTGTAGATTGCAGAAGCAGAGGGGGCTTCTCAGTTATCATCCTCAGCTTTGAGGCCCCAGGACTGTCTAATGTATTCCAACCAATGTGTGCAAAACCAGGACTCAAATTCTGCGCTTGTCACCTGAGTTCAGAACTTGGATTGTTTCACATATATATATGCCTCCCGCAGGGTGTGCTCCAGGTCTGATTGGTGGAGGGGTGGACATGTGCTACAGAGGGGTGGATGCCCCACCTCTGCCCATGGTGTCCTAGGGGGCTCTTGACTGGATGGAGACTGTGAAAATACACACTTGGCCGTGGCTAAGGGCACATGCGCTTGCTACATCCTTCTCCTTGTCATCGTGCTAGAGGGGCTCTCAGCTGCCATCTTCTATTCCTGACAATCCAGAAAGACCCAAGTTCCCCTCAAAACTACGGCAAATAAAATTGCAGATGAGGAAACCTGATCTTCTGTAAAGCAGTACTTCTGAGGAAGAATCTGAATGCCTGAGACCACTATGTTCTGTCTTTGTTCCCATTAGGGCAAGTTGTCTCATTGTACTTTGAATTGTTTAAAAAACATATAAAATGCTCACATTTCCCAAAGAACGCAACACTTGATTCTTAAAGTAACACATTGTCATTGTACAAAAGAACAAACCAAACCAAAAATAAATCACAACCCAGAAAATTTCCCAGTTAACATTTGGTGTACTTCATCACTTCTCCCACGTGGATACACAGCCATGGGGACACATATGTATGCCTATAGTATATGGGTCGAATAGGATATTAAAGTTTGTATGTTGCTTTTCATTTCATATTCTGCCATGTACTTCTTATATCATCAACATTCCTCAACAGGGTAATTTTGATGACAGAATATTATTCAGCTATCAAATGGTGTGAACCGGTGTGTTTGAAATGGTGTGAACTCTGAAAAGCACCAAGAAGTATAAGGATCATCAGAAGAGTGATGCCCTTTCCCAGAATGCTTACTGGTTATATAACTTGACAAACTGAAATCCCTCCCAATATTCTCAGGAGTAGATCACAAAGGCTAAATAGCTATGTGCATACGATCATATAAAATTATGTTTATCGAAATGAACCCCAAGAAATCTAAACCAGGGTTTTTTTTTTGTTATTTCACTTTTTGCCTCCTCCACTTTGTTTCTGTTTTTGGTTTCTGTACTGTTTGCTTGTACATAAGTTTATCTGTTTTGAGGAGGGTATGGGGAAGCACAGAAATGGTGGGACAGAGGATAAACTAATGTAGCAGTGATACTCACTAGAGACTGTATTGAAAATGAAGTATACAGCTCATAGGGGTGGGGGTCAGGAGGGAAAAACCTGGGAGAAAATAAGATGAGGTGACATTGTTCAAAAAGAAATGTACTTGTTAACTGATTTATGTAACCACTCTGTATATCACCTTTACAATAGAAATAAAGTTCCCTTCTCTTAATGTCCCAAGTGAAAAAAATAAAATAGCATATTTTTTAACTTTTTAAATTATAATTTTTATTGCATATTTTAGTTGTAAAAGAATGCTTCATGATAGCATTTCTGCATAGGGAGACAATGTATCTTTTTTCTTTTATTATTGTAATTAATAGAAGGGTTACATTATATTCACCAGATAGAAGGTGCATAACTTCACAAACATTGATACCCTACTCATGACATGGTCCCCATTTCCCTCCTCCCCTTCCCTCACTCATCTTGATTTCCCCCCTTCCCTATCCAATTTCAAATAATCAATTAAGCACATTTAAAATATATCAGATAACAAGGTGAAATATTGTAACAATATGAGATAACCAAGGGATAGCAAAAGAGATGAGAGATAACATAGTACATTAAGGACAACAATCACTCATTATATGGCTTATGTTTCCTGACCCTGAAGTTCCTTACATTTAGTGTTGTGCTATTTGGCCTAATGTCTCTAGATTTTGTTCTATTGTGAATCTCTGCTAGGAGAGCCCAAGGTTTCTACTGATTATGACAAATGAGGGAGACTCTTGGGCCTATGTTCCTTTGAGTCTGGCTTACTTCACTTAATATGATTTTTTCTAAGTCTTTCCATTTCCTAACAAATGGGGCGATGTCATGCTTTCTGGCAGCAGCATAGAATTCCATTGTGTACAAATACCACATCTTGTTGATCCACTCATCAACTGAGGGACATCTGGGTTGGTTCCATATCTTTGCTATGGTAAATGGTAAATAGTGCTGCAATGAACATCGTTGTAAATAGCATATATTTTATAGAAACATTCCGAGGAAGAAATGGCATGTTCTAGTCAGAATATCCATCCTATGCCTGCACATGGTGAATAGACAGTTAAGGTTAATCCCTATCTGTTGGCTCTGTCTCTAGGCTTGTCACATTCTTTGCCATCAACCGGTGCCCAGATACCTACAGCATTAGGAGGTGCCTGTGTGCTTCAAAGCTCCCATCTTCTGATTGCTTTGTAATGACTCTCTGGGGTCATGTTCTTCCAAGCAGCCACAGCTGTGAGTGACATGTGGGCTAGGGGATGAAAACAGGAACTTCTCTCAGGTGGAGGAGCAGATGGCATGGGTTCCACCCAGGTGTGTCAGCCACCTAGGTGGCTAAGTTGCGCTTTCCTTTCCGTCACTCCATTCTGTGCACTGTGGTTATTTTTTTTTCTGGTGATATAGCCCAGCCAGGGAGAGGAGGCCATTCTTTGGGTGATTGTTGTGTTGTTTTGATTTTATACATTTATTTATTTATTTATTTTGGGGTTAGAACGCTGCTGTTGGTTTTTTTTATCCTCTTCTTCTCTCCCTGCACTTGTTCTAGCTGCTGACCTAGCTTTTATCAGGCAAATACAAATCTTGTCATTTGAATTCCATTGTTTAGACAATGGCTGTGATTTGTAGATGGTAGCATCACATAATAATCCCTATTTCTGGCAGCTCTCTAATCTGGAGATGGGATTGAGGAGGAGGAAGCTTCAAGTCTGTCTTCTGACCCAGAAACCACTTCTTGTTTCTACAGCAACTACCCCATTCCACTATCTCCTGACTTGGTGCAGAAAGGTCAATGGCATTCAGAATTTGTGGGGCTTCACATGTGCTCATTAGCCTCATGGCTCTGTCATCTGCAATCCAGATATATGCTGATGTTTCCTTTGCATGCAACAGTAACTGTATTAAACTGTTAAGCAACGGTTAATGCTAGCGTCTTATCAGAGAAGGGAAAAAAGTTGGCTTCAAGCTACAGTGCCAGTTGAGTCACAGAAGCAGATTGGTTTGTAAAGGAGCACTTCTCTCCCTGTGCATTCCATGGGCACACAGTTTTGATCATTGCTACAGGTTTGGATGTGATCTCATTTGGCAAATATTTGTTGAGCACATGCTATGTCAGGCATGAGCTAGGGACTAGGAAGCCAGAATGAACCAGACATAAATGCAACTTTGAACAGAGAAAGAAAGGGGGGGGAGGTGGGAGGGGAGAGAGAGAGAGAGGGAAGGGTAAACAACAAGTAATCAAAATAAGATTTGAGAGAGATTTTAGCCAGGCTCAGAGGATGAGCCACAAGTTGGATGTAAGATGTTAAAGCATCTCGGTACCCACCCAGAGAGTTTCCCCTTGTGGGGGAAATCTTTAGAGGTAAAGAGAATCTTGGTAGATAAAGAACTCAGACAGCCATGATGGCAAAGAGCACAGGAGAGAGGGCGCTACAGCAGTTTGAGTACCTGAAGCCTGAGGGGCCTGGAGTAAAATAGGGAGGCCGGGGCAATTCTGAAGGTCTTTGTAGGGATCAACCCCTCACATCTACTTTTGCATCTGCCTAAGAACTATTTTAGTCACATAAAACTAATTCCTTAAAAACAGCAGTGCAAGGTTGAACCAAGCTAGACTGTTCCCTCTGGGTACCAGTCCTTAATGAGAGACACAATCTAACATGCTACTCAGGGCTTTTTATGTCCATGCATGGCATGGCAAAAATGAGGGCTGTTAGTAGGGCAGGGGAGAATAAAGGGAGAACTGTTTTCATCAAGATGGCATGCATTTTTATTTACCCATTTAGACCTCTAGCATGGGTTACTTACATTAACTTCTTTAATCCACTTAATGAGTTTGGAGTAAATATTGTCATAGCTTCTCCTCACAGAGGCAAAAACTGAAATCCAGAGAGATAAACCAATGTGCTCATATTCTCATGGCCAGTGGGTGGAAGAGCCAAAATGTAAGCAGGAGCTAATTCCCAGAATCTGTCCTTCCATGCCTATGTGTTAAATCTCTGCATCAGAATCAAAACCCCTTTTACTTCAAAGATAATGACTATGCAGAGACTGTCTCTGGAATATTCCCCATCTTTTGAATTTCTCTGTCACAAGTCAATCTTATGTCTCATTATGGACTCTTTGGGGGCAAAACATTTGAATTTTAATTTTTACTACTTTACTCTGTCCTTCAGTGCCTGTGACTTAGAATCACTTGTGAATTCCTAGGGCTGCCAGCTGTGTGCCCTGTCAAGTAGAAGCAAAAGCATCCAGCAAATGGGGTTTACTCACATTTCCTTGAGTCCAGCCTGGGACCATGGTTTTGGTGGTCTTCACCTGCATAGCAGAACTCTAAGTTCTTACTCCTGGCTCCATTAGTACAACATGCTTTCTAGGTCTAGTCTTTACCTGGAAGCAAGGTCTAGCATCCACCTACCTTCGTCATCTTTTTGAGGAGAAAAAAAAGTCCAGTCAACATCATTTTCTCTGCATAAGGAGCAAATGGAAAGACACTCGGCACCTAATATATATTTTCCTTCTCTAAGCAGTGTTTATTTAAATGCAGATATCCTGGTTTCCTACATAGAGTTGCAAGAAATACCTTTGTATTTACATGTCAATAGGTATATCCACTTTAACAACACCATTCCCCACCCCCATGGGGGACAGCTGCTTTTCCTGTCTCTATTTAATGGTTCTTCTTACTTTTCCTCCATCTTCCTCATGAACAGACTTTCTCTGTCCACTTCTTCCCACCACACCAAACTAAATTCAAAAGCATCTCAGATGTATCTTTCTCCTTTTAAAAATTAGAATGTTAAATGTTAACATCATGGAATATAGATAATAGATTAAAATGCAACCCAGTTCAGGAGAAGATTTTTCATCCTGGCTTTGCCTGCAGAGTCAAATTTATTATTCAAGGTTCTTTCCGAAGGGAGTATTTTTAGGCCAATGTAATATTTTTAATATTTATGTAATATTTTTTCAAGGCCACAGAGTTAGGTGAGTTAGAGTTTCTTCTCTCTTTTCATTTTCTAAAAAGTCAGAAAGCAATAGTGAAGGAAATACAAGCTATGTAAATTCCTGAGTATGAAACACAGCTGTGTGCATAGTAAGGAATCTAAAAATCACCTGAAAATCACTCCTGAAGAAGAAAGATGGACTGGATACCATAAGTCCATAAGGTAAGAATCATGTATGTGACCTCTCCACAACTAGAGGATAGGTAGAATGAACACAAATGCAAACAAAAAGTAACACACACACACACACACACACACACACACACACACACACACACACACGCATGGGGCTGGGAGTTTAGCCTAGTGGTTAAAGTGCTTGCGTAGCGTGCACGAAGACCCGGGTTCGATTCCTTGGTACCACATATATAGAAAAAAGCTGGAAATGGTGCTGAGGCTCAAGTGGTAGAGCTCTAGCCTTGAGAAAGTCCAAGGACAGTGCTCAGGCCCTGAGCTCAAGCCCAGGACTGGCAAAAAAAAAAAAAGTAACACATGACACAATATGCTAATATTCCACAGATCCTCGATGGCCAAGTTTGGTGAGTGAATATGTTACCTGGTGGAATCTTTTGAGTCTTCTTCTCTCTCTCCAATTTCTTCTATTTTACAGAATACATCTTGTAAGCTTCCTCCAGTCTTTTATTTCATTTTTTTGGAGCACAATAGGCCATTCATACAGTAATTAGAATTGAATTTATAATATAAATTTCATAAATGTTGATTTTTTAAATTTTATTTCATGATATTGTTTTTGTTCTCCAGCTGGTTGTTTGTAATAGAGTTCTATTTTTATTTCATGGAGTCAATATCTTTTGGCTCTTTCTGTCTGGAGATGTTAATAATTTTAAATTAATGTTTAGCTCTTCCCAGTTACAGGTCCCTCAAATTGTGGTCCATACAATGGTAGAATTTGCTTAGATATCTGAAGATACTTGGTTGCTGGCTTCTATTTTTAAAGTTGGGTATGAAAGAGCTGCCTGAGAGCACTGAATCTGTGAGGGAACTTCAAGCCAACTTGGGGGTTCATTAAGGTATTGCTTCATAGAGCAAGAAAATCCAGTCAGACTTCAGAGTGTGGGTGGTGGTGGTGGTGGTGGTGGTGGTGAAGACCCAGCAGACAGCTTGTGGGAATCAAGGAGAAGAGGTCTGTGTCTCAGTGGTTAGGCTTTACATCCTTATCAAAGCATGACAGGGATCTTTAGTACACCACTCTCATCTGTGCTGGCCAGTCCTCACCTAGCTTGAGACATTCCCAAGAGCTCTGTTGCGTGTTCTTTGGGTGAGAAGAGAGCCCCTTCCACACTGCTTAAGAGATCTAGGGAAACCTATATGTGCCTGTCCATGGACTTCGGGAGATTCTGCCGGTTGGCTTTCAGCTTCCTGATACTGGCTGTAGACTTAGCTCTAACACTCTGTTCATCACACTATCAGGGTATCCATTCCACGGCTTCCAGTCTGCTTGTGATCAGCATCTTTCCTATTTTTCCAAAGTTGTGGACATCTGTCTTAGAAAAATCTTTTAAGTGTAGTTCTGGCCTGATTTTGGAAGAAGAAATGCTAGATACTGTTAACTCAATCCATCATTATCACACAGTAGGTCTTCAATTCCATTCTTCATTTCCTCTATAAACTCAATAGTGCACTTGTTAACTCTTCTTGCAGTTCATTGGTTTGGAGATTGTCAATACATTATTTAACATCTCTGGGATCTTGTTTTCTCATCTGCAAAATAGGAAAATAGGCTTTCCTCTCTTATGGGTTGTTTTAGTTTGCCTAAGTAACTTCAGTTACTTTTCAAGAACAAAATAATCTTCAGTTCATGCACAGCATAGGCAGGAATGGACTCGGTGTGACATAAAAATCTTCCCTGGCCAGTAACAACACACAGGCAGGAAAGACTTTGATTTTCATCCTGGTTTCCACACCAACAACTTAATACCACTTTCCACTTCTGTTAAGAAAGACCAGTAAGTCTCAGAGAAGTGATTTTAACCCCAGGGAGAGAGAGGGTGACAGCTCCATCCTAACCAGGGACCTAGATGACTGGTGTCTGCCCAGAATTTTTAGAAGAGCAATTACTCTCTTCATTCTGCTCTCTCTTCTCTCTTCCTACTGCCACTGTTTTCTTTGAGGTAAAACAGTCTTTTCCTCCAATATCTACCACCTTTTCCCTTTTCTGATTTTTGCATTTCCCTTTTGTTTGCCCTTCTGTCTTTTCCCCCTCCATTCATGACCCATTCATGCAAGCAGAGTTGTTGGAGTCAGTACAGGCCTTCCAGTGAGCAAGGTCACCTGAGACTGAGGACCTCTGCACCCAAAAAGGAAAGGCCCAAAGGTGAATTGCCAACTTTGGGACCTCCTCTTGAGGGGTTAAAACCTCCTGAAGGGAAGTTTTAGGGTTTAGAGGAAGTTTGATGAATTGAACCTTCTTTGCAATGACAGCCAGTTGGATTCTCCCCCTTCTCATCTTTCCTTGCCCTTGAAAAGAGTGGGGAGTAAAGAAGCATCGATTAGACATTATCCCCTTTCTGGGAATCAATCCAGATGGCCTATTTGGCCAATGGGGAGCTTCCCATTCCCCTCCCCACAGCAGGCAGCCCAAGCCCTCTTGAAGAGTCTCTGTGGTGAAAAAGGAAGGAACTCGAATCAGAAAACACAACACTAAGGACATTTGGGGAGATGGAAAAGACCAGACAGTCCTGGGCATTTTAGTAAAAAGTATGGCTATCCCCACAGGCCAGGATCTTCCTCTCCTTCCTTCCCTTATTTCAAGCTGGCAGTGGCTGGTTGTGCAGAAAGTTTGGCTCACATGTTCATATTGTATTCAAACCACACTTTCCACAACGCTTCATCTGACTCATTTAGCAGTGTGAGCAATCAGCACAGTGCTGTGTGATAATGAGGCATCCTTGGCAATTCACAGAAGTGACAATGCAAGTGTTACTTCTACCTGGCAGGGGCAGGCTTGCCAGGCTGGCAGGGGAAGGCAAAGAGCTGGGCAGACCTATAAAATGTGCTCAGCTGTCCTCTGAGGGTCTCCGCCTCTGAGGACTAGGGTTCTGTCTGGTTTCTTCTCCAGCTCCTGCCTCCTTAGAGGGGAGAGCCAACCATGGTTTGCTTTCCATGCCTGCCCTTTTCTATTCCCCAGCTAGGACTGTCAGTGTCTATTTTTTTCTGTGTCAGGACAAGGAGATCAATTCTCTTCTCCAGAAGAATCTCAAGCCAAACTGGGCTAAGTTTCTTTTATTTGTTCTGCATGGTTGCCCTGGCTGGGGTGTGAGAGAAGAATGGAGAAGATGCCCCCTGGTGAGGTCTAAAGACTACAAAGTGTCTGGGGAGAGATGATAGTGCTGGGGTACCAGGAGGTGGCTTGGTTGTTTGGCGTACTCTCACACTTCCTCTTCCTCCCTCTTTGAGAGATGAACGTCTCCATTGGGAATCAGGGCTGGACAAATGGCTTTGCTCCTGTTTGGAGGGCTGTTGGAAGGCTGAGTCTGGTGGCTAAGCCCAGATGTGGGAGAGAGCAAGAGACAGCTGCAGGTGGAGACAGGACAGGTGGAAGGTACCGCTTGTCTCATGGGGGCTGGGAAAGGATGTTCATTAAGATGATCAATTCATGGGGAGAAGGGTGGGAAGACAGAAGTTTATGTCTGGAAGATGGCATGCTGAAGTGTGTGTGTGTGTGTGTGTGTGTGTGTGTGTGTGTGTGTGTGTGTGTGTGTGTGGTCACAGTTTTGCAGCTCTAGCCACCACCAGACACCAGGGGCTAGGGGAAAAGTCTAAGCCAAGAAAGATACTAGGTAGCCTACAGAGACTTGAGAGAGTCCAGCCCTCCCCTTTCTGCTAAAAATACAACTAATTCCAGACATTCTCTTCCTCCTTGAGCCATTTCTGGCTTTTTCTGACAAGTCACAAGGAGTGGAGCAAGAAAGGTCCTGACTCTGAACACAGAATTGACCAAAGGGTGGAGAACTGGAGTCAAGGGCAAGAGAGGGGCTGAGGTGAGGGCAGGAAGGGGGGCTGGCCCTGTAGCCCCACACGTGGGTAAGCCTACACTTGGAGAGCCAGGTTGAAGAGAGGAGGATGGAGCAGCCACGCTACTGAGATCTTTTTCAACTCCCTCAGTATACCTCCATGGTTCTTGTCTTTCTGGGAGGATAACTAATACTGCCATTCGCCACATTTCTCTGGGTTCAGGTCCTTGTGCTACAACTTATGAGCTGTTTGCATTTTAGCAAGTTGCTCCTTTTTGTAGATAGGCAGGAAGGCAACTCCATCTCTGAAGGTCAAAATAGAGACATGGGAAGAGCGGCATTTGCCTGGCACGAATGAGGTATGCAAGCAATGGTGGTCATCAGCGACTCTCTCCTCTGCAAAGGGCATTCTGTTGTGGGAGCCTTTCTGCAAAGGGAAGGTTGCTGTGCTGTCTCAGCAGTATCCACCCTCTCTGTCCTGAATCCCAGACTCTGATACTGACTGCTGTCCCCTTGCTTTCCGCACAGACCTGCGCAGGATGACGGCGGGCTTCATGGGTATGGCGGTGGCCATTATCCTCTTCGGCTGGATCATTGGAGTGCTTGGCTGCTGCTGGGACCGAGGCCTTATGCAGTATGTGGCGGGGCTTCTCTTCCTCATGGGAGGTAAGGCTGCTAGCCTGACAGGGTGTGGGGGACAAGAAAGAACCTGGTTCCCGGAGTTGAGGGAGAATGGCAAGGGGTGTGACGGAGGAGCCATGACCTGACCAGGGCTTTTCTCATTCACTCATTCACTGGCTCATCAGGTGCTCTCCCAATTCCTACATGCTGGTACATCCGCTGTTCATGACCACCGAAAAAAAAATAAGACATGGTCCTCACCCTTGAGGGGCCCGGGGGTCTGACTGCCCTGTGTGGAAGAGAGAGCTTTGACATTTGGGTTTTGGCAGAGGGGAATCCAGAGGATGTGTGAGCCCAGGATCTACTTGGGCCTGTGATACACCTGAGCCCCATGATTTGCTGTGGAAGGAAAGAAAGGCCTCTCCAAAGGCCTTTGTTCACTTTTGGGCCCTACCCTCCCTCCTACATGTCCTGCTCCTCTGCCACTCAAAATAAAGCAATGATAGGGGACAAGGCTCAACCCTCCCTCCTCTGTGAGGCTCCCTTACCTAACACAGCAGTCACTGTCGTGGCCATTGAGCCAATCCAGTGTCTTTTACCAGGGATTTTAGGTAAAGAGAACTGCACAGCTCTGTGATAATATGGCATCACATAAAGTAAAAGTTCACCCACTATCTGCTTGTGCCTTCCCCTTCTTTTAACAGCTAGACTCCTGGCTGGAGTCTTGGTCCAGAGCTGAAGTTTTAGACTGCTCAGAGAAGACAGAAGGATGAGTTGTATGGAGCTCGGTAGAAGGGCCAGGGGACTGGAGACGTGGTACCTAGGACAGAGGGAATCTGAAGCAAGAGACAGTCCACAGGAAGATCAAAATGTTGAGTAGCTTCAGGCACCGTGCGAATATCCAGCTCAGTTTCCCTTTGTGGTCAGCCAGAGTTTCTGAGCAGAGGAATGAGGACATGACGTTCATATTCTAAAGGTTAATTTGAGGGAAACCAGAATTTGTCTCTCTCACTGCACAGAAAGATTGTTGGGTCCCAGAGAACATTGTTCAACGGGACCCAAAAGCTTGCTCTTTTCCTTGAATTGCACTCTTCTGTGCCTAAGATGAGCAAGGGCTTTCCAAGGAGCTGTCATGTAGGCCTCAACTCTTTGTCATCAGAATCAGGACACCCCTTGACAGAGCTGCTTCCCCGGGGTCCCCACACCTGTGCTTGTGGTAGAGCCTGGGAGAGAGACAGGAACATGGTGACCCTGTGATAGTGAGCTGGGTGCTCTCCAGGTCTGCTATGAGAAAAGCACAAAAAAGCCTTGCTTACTTTCTCTGGGCCTCTGCCCCCTTCAGTGAAACAAGGAATCAAACTAGTTCATGATTCCCACACTGTATTTTACGAGTGCAGTCCCTTTTGTTGTCTTTTCTCAATCTAAGTTCTACTTGGGTTCTGGAATGCAAAAAGTTAAAAGTGAGGTCGTTCTGTTTGTAGTGAGACGTAGCACTGAGGCTCTTTTCTATACACAAAGCACGCTCCACTAAAACAGGGCTTTCCTGCGGCTCTAGAAAGGTCTCCCAGGAATCTGAGGAAAGCTGAGCAAACAGGCCTCAGGCAGAGCAGGAATTCAGTGAGCCCTGGGGGCTGGCTGGCTTTCATCTCCACCTCTTTCCTGGTGTTTCAAGTCCTAGGTGTGTTCTCTACTGTCTCCTCTCCTCAGACACACACAGACTCAGCTCCTGCCAGGGAGCTAAGCCTGGGACCTTTCAACTCTTCAAAAATTTCCTTCTGGACTGCTTTAGTCAGCTTGCAAACACACAAACAGAAAATGATTGGCTGGTTTTGTAAAATCTGGTCAGATCACACACTGTAGGCCAGACAACAAAAGAGACCAGAGTGGAGAGAGACTAGTGAGGCCAAGAGCTCACTGAATCATCACTCAGTGAATCTCACTGGATCATCTCCCGCCTACTCACCTGAGAGCCTCCCAAAAGGCTGAGGGGCAGTCAATGAGGGCAAGAAAGGTGCCTGGAACTCTTCCAGTGCTGAGATACCAGCCAGAAACCTTGGGCTCTGGGCAACACCTGGACTAGATTATAAACGGAGGCCACTCCTTGCAGATGGCAGCGTAGGAGCCTTCTTCTCTTATTCAGGTTGTAGTCCCTAGCTACTGCATACTAGAGATCTCCATGGAACTTTCACGGACACTGATGCCAGGCTCTGTGCACACCAAGAAGGTCTTCCAGAATGTTCCTCACCTGTAGCGTCAAGAGAGGAGCTTTAGAGCTCTTCCCAGCTCTAATATTTTATGATATAAGAGACAAATCCATTGTCCAAGACTTCATGTATTACATAGCAAAGAAAGAATTCAGAGCTAACAGGCCTCAGATATTACCAGGAGGGCCTAAGCCCTGATTCCTAAAGGCCCAGGTAGAGTTTCTTTTCTTGGAATTCATTACATTTTCTAAATCACATAACCATACTTTCTGATAAAGTATGGGTGTGATGACAGGCTTTGAGAAAGCTGCTACGCCAAGGGCTATTTCTCATTAACTGGGGCATCACCTAGACTGGAGCGAATCTTTCTCATCCACAAGTCATGTAGGGTTGGTTCCCTTCTGCCCTGAAGCTTTGCCATCTGTGTCCCTAGATAAAATGATAACCCCCAAAAGGCTGAGTAGGAAATGATATCCTCCTATATTAGAGGTACTGACAGGTCATGGACCAAAAGAAAGGACTGATGACCAAAGCTGCTAGCTGCTGAGCTTTTGAATGGTGGTCTTTTCTGGAAGGTGAAGAAAAATCTAGAGGATGGGAGGGAGTCTTGCCTCCTTAACCTAGAATCCTCTGACCTAGTCCAAGGAGCCCGGAAGCCTAGGGCAGCTTCTATGTGTGGATCCAGGAGCATGGTTTAGTTAGGAAGTGGATATTATTCTGTAGAACAAGGAAGATACACAGACTGCATGCTAAGCGGTAACAGCTATACTGAGAGGCTGTACCAAACTAGAAGTGACTCATTGTCCAAGGCTTTGCACTTGCTTTTTTTAACCTTGATCTTTAAGGACTACTTCTCTAAGCCTTGTGCAGCAAGAGAGACTGTGCTGTGCCAATACACCCTGACTTGCAGAACCCTGTGTCAGAGAGACATGTCAGCATCCATACTTCTCAGAACCTCGCCAGCCCCTGATCTCTGGAGCTGAATCTCCAGTGGTGGCTCTTTTGAAGCACTTGAAGTGTCGGCCACCCGATAGAGACAGTTAAACCATCACTCACCCAAACCATGTAGATATTTTTACAAATGTGGGCACAGCCTTAGCTTTCCTCTAGATTTGTAACTGATCGCAAACACACAGCCAAAGGGTTTAGTTCAGTTGCAGGTAAAATTGAACAGAGGGGGACCAACAGCATCCAGGGCTGACTAGCCTGGAGGCAGTGAGCGGGTAAGAAAAGAAGGGGTGACAAGAATGAGAAAGATATGTTTAGTGTTGTGATTCCAACGTTGGAATTGCATGTGACTTTAGGTAAAGCTGTCTGGGGCCAAAATAAACACAAAAATACTCTATTCGCACCCTCTTCACGCACCAATTCTTTTTCTTTGCTGCATCAGTTCTCCTTCCCTGTGACTCAGCCTGCACTGGGGACTTTTCTGTTCCAGATGTAACTATTTCTGAGTTAAGGAGAGGGCATCTTGCACCCTGTGCTGTGAAATAACACAACCAATTGCTTAATTGACGCCCAACCCAGAGGAGGCAATTAATTAAGCAGGGCAATGTTGTCTGGCTAGGAGAGGATGGGAGGTGGGTGGGATCCGGCTTCCCTTTTGGCAGTAGCTCCAGGGAGATTCTAGCTCAGATGGGTAAAACAGCCTTTGGATGCCAGCAGTTGTCCTGATGAGTCATCAATGGTGTTCTGAAGCTCAGGAACAGGATGACACAGGCACAGATTGCCTGACCAGGGAGCATGGACTGCTTGGTCATCTGTGTTTCCCTCCCAGAGCTCACCTTGTGAGCAGGTGTCTATGAAATGAAGCTTAGCTCCCAGTCCATGCCCCACCCTTCCCAGACTCCTCCCACAATCCTCTCACCCTCACTGGAAGCCATCTAAGTCTCTCTTATACCAACTGGGCGTTATGGCTCCACCATCTCTTGTCAAGACTCATACTGGGTCCTCCTATCTGACTGGTCTGTCTCCATTTGGGCTAACAGAGCAGTTAACCTAATTTTTTAACTGCCAGTCAAATACGACTCATTTACTATTAATGATCCATTGGTTCTAGATGAACTCAAAACCCCAATTCCTTACTCCCTCAGAATCCATCCATAATCTAGCTGACCTTGCCTAACTGTTGTCCCTTGTACACAACCCTGTACCCACATCACTTAGCTCACACTGGTGGCCTCTCTATCCCAGAACACACAAAGCGTGACTTCAGGGATCTGGAGCCAGCTGACACCTTTGTTCATAGTGCTTTCCTTCTGCACTTGTTGGATGTTTCCTTCCTGAGACTTAGAGTCCTACTCAAAGGTTTGTTCATACACGCGCGCGCACGCGCGCACACACACACACACACACACACACATGCACGCACATGCACATACACACATATACATGGTGACCTCCCTTGACCAGTCTCCTTTTTATTAACATGTTTACACTGATAATGGCACAGTTGTTATAATTCATAAATACTGGTACTTTATGATGACTGGAAATCCACACTTAATTATTCAGATTCCTTTAGTGTTACTTGAAATTACTTTTCTGTTCTTGGGTCCTATTCAGGATGTCATGCTGCCTTTAATTCTCATATCATCTTAGGCTCCTCTTGGCTGTAGTAGTTTCTCAGACTTTCCTTGTTTTCCATGACTTTGACTTTGGCAGGTATAGACAGCTGGTTGAAGTGTATTGTAGGATGCCTCTCTGTTGAGATTTGTCTGATATTTTTCTCATGATTATTCTGGGTTATGAATTTTGGGGAAAAGACTGCAGAGATAGTGCCACATATATGACATCATTTCAGTATCATTTTTGATGATGGATGGTGTCCTTAATGCATGGTGAAAGTAGAGCTCATTGCGATTCTCCTATGAAATTGCCCACCACCACCATTTCCATACCATACTTTTTAGAAAACAGCCCCTATCTATGGCTCTTTATGATAACTGGAGAGCTAAGATAGAGTACTGGGATGGAGAAAATTCCTTTGAGGGTGGTATATGCATATAGACTATTTAGAATTCTTCCTCTTGGGAGATATGTCTCTATTTATTAAACTAGTCAGTCATTTGCTTATTTGTATCAGTGTAGGTTCATGGGTATTTATTTTTACACTTGGGGTTATAATCTAATGCTACTTTATTTTGTTGTGGTTCCAGCTTTTGATTTCAGTCCTTTGACATGGCCCTGTGAATATGTATTTTTTTTCTTTCATTGCTTCTTATTTGTTTGCTCTAATTTGTCTTGCATAGTCCTAGCCCTATAATCAGCCTCTTCTTGAGAATCTTTGTTTCTTTTTATTATTGTTATTGGAGGATGGTATTAGAAACCAAGATCTGGAAACTTGAGGTGTCTGAAGTATTTTTTACAGCCAGGATTTGATCATTGTCTCTCTCCTCACACCAAGATGTGAACTCCATGAGCTTCAGAACTTTGCCTGCCTTAGTGATACTATGGTATCTCCTGTGTTGGGAATAGGATCTGCCTTCTTGAAAAGTACTTATTACACCAGTAAATTATGTGCAACAAATAGCGGGCATCTTGGTGCTGTCTTGATAGAGCAGCAATTCTTCAAGAAAACATCCTGTGCCATCTTCCATCCCTGTTCTAATCAGGTGTCCTTTCCTTGGGATTTTGTTTCCACTTTCTGTCTTTATTTGAATAGACCCAGGGTTCATCTGCTTCTGTTATAAAATGTCTCATTTCTTCTGGAAGTATGAATTGTACACAGACTTCATAGAGGAGCTTCTGATTTTACTGGACTCATGGAATATTACAAATGGAAAGGATTTTAGACACCATCCAGTTAGATCTCCTGGCATTTTAGGTGACAGTAGTTGTGTCATATAGCTGATCTAGATCACCTGGATAGTAGCTGGAAGAATGGAGGCCAAGGCCTGGTTTCTGAAACCAAGATTGTTGCAATCCACCCCGCTGTTTCTGATCTCAGCATCTTGTGTTGAAGGTCCCTGTGCCCGCTGAGCCACCCTCCGCCCCTTCCTCCTCCTTCTCCTCTACCTCCTCTTCCTTCTCCTCCTTGAAGAGCTGAAGATTGTATCTCCCTGGACCATACACTTCTCACACTTTCATGGCTCCAGTTTTGTGCTTCTCTAGATCTAGGGTTCTCACAGCATCCCTCCATGTCCTTTGTAATCTCTCCCTTCTTCTCTTCCCTCCCTCCTGAAGGTACTAAAGGAAATACAGAAGAGATGGCAGCCAGAGCTAAGGGCATGCATTGTAATGGGAAGAGGACAGCAGTAAAGGTTTTATTATCTGTGATGGGTAGGACCTTCTCTACCTTCCCATCCAGTCAGGAGGAATGAAAACAAAGCCCTAAAGAAGCGCAGGCTGTGCTCTTGCCCACCTCTCCCTACCACTGCTCATGCACACTGCTTCTTCCTGTTCTACTTCTCGCTTGTCCTCGAGCCTCCTCTTTTTCCACCTCCCTCTAGCTCACCTTCTCTATCTTCTCTGAAACTGTTGTCTTTGTGACCTCATACTTAGCATTTCCACCGCCCCCCTCATTTCTTGGCACCCTACTTAGAAACATGACTGGGTTTCTATTTAACCTTTCATTTCATACCTCCAGATCATGACTTCGTGACTCAGGGGTCATGGAGGGAAACATAGCACTCAGAACCATGTAAATTAGATAATTTGGGAAACGGAGAATAAACTTAATAAGCCAATGACTTACTAAGATACAAAGCTTATCAGAAATATGTGCACTTCAAATAAAGTCTTTTGTATCCAAGAAAGGGTGGTTCTGGCATAAAGGCCATCCATTTATCTTGCTTATCTGTTTTTATCGATTAATGTAAGACTTTGCTAGAACATCATGACTCTTCCTTAGCCTTTTCATCTTTCAAAATCTTAAACAGAGATTTACCAAGCATTTTATACCCTGGAACATGCCTTGTCCCTTGGAAGCTGCACATTTGAATATTGATTAGCATTTGCTAATTATATTCAAAACAAATCCTTGGCAGGTAACTCATGACAGTAAAAGTCATTGGAGGCAGACACTGGTGGCTCACACCTACAATCTTAGCTACTTGAACTCAGGAGGCTGAGATCTGAGAATCGAGGTTTAGAGCGTACCCAAGGCATATCAATCCATATGATTCTTATTCCAATTAACCAGCAAAAACTCAGAAGTAGAGGTATGGCTCAAATGATAGAGTACCAGCTATAAGCAAAAAAGCAGAAGAAAAATGATGAATGAAAATTCAAGGCCCTAGGTTCAAGCCTCACTACCATTGCCAGGAGAAGTAGGGAATACTATCCAAGTTTACTAACATCTAGTCAAGAGAAGGGCAGATAACTCCAGCAACTCTGGCAATGGCGCTCTGTCTTCACTTTATACTGGAACAGACAGAAAAGGGTTACACCTGGAGTGGGAGTGTTGCCTAATGGTAAGTGTTCACCTACCATGTACGAAGCCCTGGGTTTGATTCCTTGGTACCACATACACAGAAAAAAGCCAGAAGTGATGCTATGGTTCAAGTGGTAGAGCAGAAGCCTTGAGAAAGCTCAAGGATAGTACCCAGGCCCAGACCTCAAGCCCAAGGACTGGCAAAAAAAAGGTGGGGGGTTACATACTCATCATCAATGGGGTCAGCCCTGGGAGAAATGTGGGTTTCAGAAGTGAGCCATGATCAGCCTTGACCCTGCAAACTCAAATCTGGCCAATGAAGAGTCCATGTCCATGTACCCTCTTACCTGCCCACAAAGCCACGGGACCACATCTTCACCAGGTCAGGAGAACGCTTTGTCCTTGACTTCCCAGATAAAATGCCGAGACACAACAGACCCTGGAAGGAGATGGGAAGGAGAGTGATAGGTGCCTGTGTGGAAGGTGAGCCAGTAAGCATCTCCCCATTCCTGCCGCCTAGCTGGAGGTGGGAGTGTTTGTTCAAGAAGAATTACCCCAACAAAAGAAGGAATTTTATGTTTCCACTGTAGAGATCGATTCCAGGATCAGAGGAGCCTTGGAGTAGCCACATGACATTAGAAAGTTCTTTATCTGCCCCTCATGCTTTTCTTCAATTTACTCATCCATTCAAAAGGGCTAATTGTGGTATTCAGCTAAGGCACAACCATGGCAATTAGAGTTAAGGCATGTGAATAACATACAACAATATCTAGCATTGTTCTTAGTTTATTTCAGATATTATTGTATCGTTTATATCTTTTACAAATATCTGCCTTTAGTAGCACTTGACTGTGAGTCTGAGCAGACTCCACACAGGCACTCTATAGGTCTGCCATAGGTCTAAGAAATCCTCACAAAGCCAGGCGCAGTGGCTCACACCTGTAATCCTAGCTACTCAGGAGGATGAGATCTGAGGATCGAGGTTCAAAGTCAGCCTGGGCACTAAAGTCTGTGAGACTCTTATCTCCAATTAATCACTAGAAAACCAGAAGGTGTGCTGTTGCTCAAGTGGTAGGGTGATAGCCTTGAGCTGAAGAGCTCAGGGAAAATGCCCAGGCTAAGGGGTAGAGTGGTAGCCTTGAGCTGAAGAGCTCAGGGACAGCGCCAGGCCATCACCCATTGAGAAAGAAAAAGAAATCCACACAAAAATAAATGTGTCTCTGGCTAATCACTTCCCTATCCACTCATTCAGTCAGTGCCCCACTCATTCAGTAAATGATGATCTGCTGTGCACTTGGGATACAGGATGTTTACATTCTAGTTTCAGAGACAGACAACAAGCAAGGGTCTTGCTTGAATGGAGGTAATATGTCTTAGGAAGATTTGATGCAGAATTGTTGCAAAAAGAACTGAGATTGCCAGCAACCAGTTGGCTCACACCTGTAATCCTAGCTACTCAGGAGGCTGAGATCTGGGGATGATGGTTCAAAGCCAGCCTGGCAGGAAAGTTCATGAGACTCTTCTCCAATAAACTACTTCCTCCCCTCAAAACAAAGCAAAAACAAACCACAAAAAGCAGGGATGTACAAGGAACCTATTTGGTCTGGAGACGTTGAGCAAGAGCTTGTGGTAGGCACAGAATGAGATGGAAATGATTCCTAAGTGGTGATTCCAAGATCATAAGGATCTAGGTGACTGTGGTCAGAGGTTTGACCGGAGCGTTCTTAATCTCCTTCGTGTAGTTCAGAATGCTCTAGAGCTCTCCACTGGGTGGCATTCAGTATTGTGTGACCTTTTAATGTCCCTAGTTACCCTCTGGTGTGTCACTGCTGGAGCCTCTATATGGACTGCCATGCCTTTTTTTTGCCAGTCCTGGGACTTGAGCTCAGGACCTGAGCACTGCCCTTGGACTTTCTCGAGGCTAGAGCTCTACCACTTGAGTCTCAGCACCACTTCTGGCTTTTTCTATGTATGTGGTACCGAGGAATCGAACCCTCGTCTTTATGCATGTGAGGCAAGCACTCTACCACGAGAGCAAACTCCCAGCCAGAGGCTGCCATGGCCGGTTCCACTAGACTGGGACACTGCATCCATGCATAGGATGATCAGGTCAGGCTTTAGGATATTATGATATATCCCCAGAAGGTTTTGCAGTGCTTGGTACTTATCCATTATCAACTACATAATTTGATGGCCCAGTATCAAATGAAAATCCAGTGCATCTTGCTCAAACACTAAGAACTTCAAAGCACACTAGGAGAGCATAATAGTAAGAAGGCATTTGCATAGGCTGTTCTGGAAGCCTATTCATCTTCCAGCATTGCTTGATGCTTCCTGACCTCAGAGCCCTGCAGTCTTTTATCCCAGGGCCTCTGGAAGATCCCGAGAAACCAGATCAGTTCTCTATTCTGCTTGAAGTTCCCCTTCTACCTAAGTCTGCTGTCCTGATGAATCAATAATTGTAAAAAGAAAATTGTGTCTTAAACACAAATCACCAAAGTAAGAAAGATGCAATGTATTGCTCACGTGACAGGAAGAGTTCCACCTGGGAAATGTTTGCTAGTCTCATCAGGGAAGACTAGAATTTACTGAGAATCGGAAGTTTGGTTTAAAGCCATCATTTCAGAATGAGTACTTGCTTATGTAAGAATAAAGAGGTAACAGTTGGTTAAGGATGGTGTGGTCAGGATAGATGGCAAAAGCCAGGTGAGGACTTAGACGTAAAATATTCAAAGAACCTTAAGATGGACCTATCTGTGAATATTTTTGCTGAATCAGTTGAATTTGGGGGGAAGTTCCCACAATGAGTAATCAAACTATTCTCTTGGTCCAGATAGTCCTAGATGGGAGATAGCAAAGTCATGTCCCTATAGAGAGGGAGGGGTGGTCTTGGTTCTTAGTGTCCAGGCTGAGGGGATGAGTTTGGTTGTCTTATCGTGTAGGACGGATGGTTTCCTCCTAGGTGGTGCTTTCCTCACCAGGCTGCTTATACCAACACAGATGCCAGTCATGTCTGAATTATTGAGTAAGGTGATATAGATTGGGCTCCTATATCGTGAGCTCCCTCTCTCAGCTCTAGCAAGCCCATGTACTTCCTGGGCCTGCACTGAATTGGGATTCCTTGTTTCCACACAATGCACTGTCCATGGAGAATGGCAGGCAGGAAAAGAGGAAAGGGTAGCTGAAAGACATTCACTGTTGGATGTTTGTTGAAAATGAACAGGTTGCTTTACCACCCTTCAGTGGAAACAGAAAGTCCCAGAATGTAATGGAGACTTCACAGGGATTGGTTACCATGGAAACTCTGGCAATTTCTTAAGCAATTTTAAAAGCCTCCCTCCCATAGCTCTTCTGGGATGTTTTCAGGGAGATGTGCAAGTCTTAAAGAAAGAGAACTTGTCGGGCCAACTCCAGCCCTTGAAAAAATCCTACATCAAAGAAAAGTGATCATTGCTGAAGTAAACAGAGACTCCTCTCAGTGCACTGGAAAGCTCCTCCCAGGAAATTAGAACAGGCATCAGTGAAAAAGGACTAACTTTCTTCTGCCCCAGGAAGTGGAAATGAGAGGATGATGGAGGTTTGGATGAGTTAAAGGGGTTAAGGACAGATGGGAGGTAGACAAAGGCATCCAGGCAAGATCAGCAGAACCACATACCCTTCACAGACAGAAAACTAATTTAATCATCGTGGAACTTTCATAACTTTTATGGAAGAGCTTAGTTGGTCAATGACTTGCTTTCTTTGCAGTTCCCAGTACTTACAGACAGAATCCAAATGCATTGCCCAAAAGCACAGTCAGTTGCTTAGTATTGAACTCAAACTCAAAATCGACTTCATTGCTGATACTTTTGTTTCTCATGAGCATGCAGCACTAACTCCCAATTAGTTCCTTAACTTCTTGACATCCAGCTGACCTGCTAGAGTAAACAATGACCCTCATATAGACCTCTCAACGTGGAAGACAAAGGGTGCTATTTTAGGGGGTGGCAGAAAGTTGGAGGACAATTCTGCTCATGGAATATGTCTTAGAAAAATAGAAAAATGACTCTCTTTGGCTGAGAGCCTTATCTTTTCATATGTTCTAAGACAAAAGGCAAAGCTTGGGCTCAAGGATAATCCTTACTTATTACTTCTGTAGTTCAACTAGCAATCCAATTCAACTCTTGAAGTCTGTTTTCTGTTCTCACTATGTCCATAAAGCCAAGCGCTTGAAAATGCGCTTACTCTGTCTGTTCCACTGGTCATCTGCCCATGAGCCTTTTCCTTCTTCACATTCCTAGGACTCACCTATATCTGTTTTCCTTGAAACTCTTGTCTCCTGACAATAGTTAGGTTTCCCGCCACACACACACCCCCTTCCCATTTTCCCATCCTTTCTGATTTTTTTTGTCCTTCACTGTATCTTTAAATTTGGGATGTTGATTCTTTTTACTTTTGTTCTCTAAACACACTCTCTTATCAACAATAGCCCACCTCAGAGTGACATTTATCCCTGGTGGAGTTAAATGTAGAACACGTGAATAGAATAGTCGGTTCTGAGCTCCAGCTTTGTATGTTTACTTTCATTTATTTCCAATACTGTATTTTTACATATCTTTGAGTAGATGTTTTTAAGTGCTTCTTGGCCATCTCTTCGCTCTGGAATTTCAGACATGCCTTCGGCTGGACTTGTCTGCATACGTTGCTACATGTCCTTTGCCCTCATCAAATGCATGCTACATGCCTGGGCCTGTGTAGGCATCCATTTCCCTCCCCTTAAGGAAAGTCGAGCTTCTTTTGTGGACATCCTTAAAGCCAGCCCTGTCCCTTGGGTCACGTTCACCTTTTCATTTTTGCCACCACCTTTCCATCCATGGTCAACATCTGCCAGTGTTTCCTTTGTAATGCTCTTAGTGGCCCGTTCATTTCCTTCCATTTCTTGAGTGCCATCTGGGCTGTGATTATCACCGTGGTATTTGAGGAGTCATTTAGCCTTTGGTGGAAATCTCTGTCCTGCCAGTGGGTTGCCAATATCTGAGCCTGCCTTTTCTCATCTGTAAAATTGAGATAGTGATATCTGCCCTGTAGGGTTGATGTGCAGCTGAAATGAGATAATATGTAGCAAATGCATTTAGCCAAGAATAAGAATTTCATAAATGTTCATTTCCCTACTTTTTCCTAAATTCATCCTTGAAAACATACTGCTTTTCTCAAATATACTAATTACCATGTCATTACTTGATGAAAAAATTCTGTGGCTTCTCAATATTTATAGAATGAAATTCAAACATTCCCTGCCTGCAGTTCCATGGCAGCCACAATCCAGTAGCTTGGCCCCTGTGTCTCCTCACTGCTACCTGCTCCTCCTTACCTTTTATTACCTTTAACCTGAGCTTCCCTCAAGGCTCAACTTACAGTCAGCATCTCCCAGCAGTATTTTCCATCTGTCTTCACTAAATCCAGGAGATTCCTCTGAACTCAACCCTTGTCTCATTTTCATGGCACTCAGCCTCATTGTGAACATCTCCGAGAGACTTCTCATCCTTTCCTTTCTTTACTTTTTTGTTTTGTCAGAACCTCTGTGGTACCAAAGTGTCCTTTTCTTTTTGGCTACCCCACTTGTGATTTTGTCATCTTTGTTTTATATTCCAATATGGCTTCTGGTAGCTTTGATTTGATTGTGGGTTCTTTGTGCTAAATGACATAAATAGAACATCTTCCAGCAGTCTTTTAGATATAGACACAACTCTATTTCCTAATTATCTGATTTACCATCTAAATTCAACCCCGTAAGTATGAATTGGGCACTTACTATGTGCTAAGTATTATACTGTTAGTACTGAGGGACACATAGCTACAAATATACATGGTCTCTATCCTGAAGGGACACCCAGGCAAGGGTACAGGCACAGAGGTGCTTGGATACGGACAGTGGCAGCTGGGGACTAAGATGACCTTGAGAAGACCTTTCTCTTCTGGAGAGTCAAGGACAGACTCACAGGAGACCTAAATATTGAGGCTGAAGAAAAAACTCCAGGAAGCATGTTCTGTTCTCCTCACTGTCCCACAGAGGACTTTTCATACCCATCTATGAAGCGAAAGTGCTCCTGGTCCCAGAGCTGGAAACTTTCCAGAAGCAAAATGCCAAGTCTTTATTTATTCAGTCTAGTATAAGTTTTCACCTGTCATTAATACATTTCCGTTTTTATATATTTCAGTGTAACTAAACTCTGTGGTGAAGGAAGCAAAAATTTCCTTTTATCCAAAAAATGTTTAAACAGCTTTATATAAAGTTAAGAATGTAAATCTAGGATGGTATATGACCCCCAGTATGGGTTCTGGACAGGAAAAAATGCCCGTGGTGGTTTCCTCCTGTGGCTGTGCTAACAAAACCTACGCATTTCTCCCAGCCAGCTACATTTGGCTTAAAAATATGAGTTAATTTATTGAAATGCTCTCTAGGGTTCAACGCTTAACATGTTCAGCTAATCACATTTCCCAGAAGCCTCTGGATGGCAGCCTCTTTTTGGCTCCTGTATTAACGTGGCTCAGAGACAGGGGTCAGCTGAGCTCTCATGAAGGCTCTCTTTCTATTTCTGTCTCCTTCGAAGGATAGTAACTAGGCTGTGTTCTCCTAAGGCCCTCCTTCCCAAGGGAGAAGTGGCTTCTTTTTCTGATTGCTAAGCTTGGGAGAAGATGAGCTGGTGGGATCCAGCACCACACAGGCCTTCAACTCTCGGTGTAGCTCTCATCCTGAACTCCAGGCTCAAGACCCAGGCTGGCTTCAGGAGGCCAATCTTCCTTTCTCTGACCCACCAATATGAGGTCATAGATCCAAGTGAGTGTACTGTCCCCAGCCAAAATGTTCTCTCTCCCCAAATGGAAGCCTGAGGGGATCTATAGATGCCACACCAGCCTCAGCAGAAATAAACCACAGGTGCAAACCATGCCAGTTTTGCTCCTAGTCTTTCTCCCTCTGGAGCTTTTCTCATTACAGTTTCAATTCAGAAGGGGGTAGGGGCAGAAGAGTGATTATGTCTCATTCCTCAGTCCCCAGGGGAAGGTGGAAGTAGAATGGCTGGTAGCAAAACTAGGGGTTCAGTGGCTGCAAGTGGGACACTCTGACAAGGGCTTACCCTTGAGGCAGTAAACCTAAGCTCTTGTGGGTTCTCTTCCACCTACCAGTGAGCCCTGCCCATTGGATTTAGTGTCTAGCCAGTCGGGAAGATTCTCACTAAGATGTACTATTCTGCCCTGGAAGTTCAGGTCCCTCCCAAGAGTCACCCCTTCCCTGGTGAGTGAGGCACAGTTGTGTTAGGATCCCGAATCTGGTGAAGAAGTTGGCAGTGAGATTCTGTTAATAGGCCACGCGTCTAAAGGGCACCCTGATAATGCTAGGGCCTCTTTTTCCTACCTCAGTAACTAGTCGATACATCTTACTTACACATCACTGCATGTAGGCTCCATATTTTGGGGCGGGAGTTCTCTTCATACATGGACTGCAGTCTAACTAGAAAGGCAGTGCACTGCCCATGAAGTACCCCACACGTGAGACAACATAACGAAGACTGAACTATGGATTTGAATCTTGGTTCTAATACTTTTAGCTGTGTGACTCCAGGCAGTTAACTGAATCTCTGTGCCTCCGTATCCTCCTCTAAACTGCCGTAAAGTTGTGTGGGGACTTTGAAGAGCTGTTTGTAAAGCACCTGGAGCGATTCCTGTCATATAACTTACATAGGCCAGTTTTATCCATGTCAGAGCTGTGTGTATGTTCCATGACCCAGCAATGAGGTGACAGCATGAAGAACTCATTCGAGTATAGATTTGCCTCCCAAAGAAATGTCAGGGCCAAGCTGACAAATGTGCCAGGCAGATGGAACCGTAAACCAAAGCAGGTGGCAGGCTCGCCGGATCTCCTGGCTACCACCCCTAGCTTCTTCCTCTTGTAATTAACATGGCATTGGCTTAGATCAGAGAGGGCAGAAGCCAGAAAGACTTCTTTTAGAGCCAATTTCTCCCAGACACTTAAACAGCTGGGCCCCTATCCCTCCATGTTTAAAATCAAGGCAATTTAGAGCGGATTCTCGTGTGCACATTGGTGTCGAGTAATGACATCCAGTAATCTCATCTACCTCTCCTTCCGAGCATGTCAAGGGGTGGAGGGAGGTGGTGTCTTTCCTCCAGATCACTCCTCTTAACAAAATTAGTGGAAGCTACTCCTTGCTGAGTCAGAGACCCTAGTGACGGAGGTTTCGGGGGCACTTAAATGGAAAGAAAGGAACCAGAGATTTGGTGCTATTGCGTTTTATGATCAAAAGTATCATGGCCCCGAGAGAAGAAGTGATGTTCCCTCCCTATGAGCTGGGATATGGCCAGTACCCAAGTTTTGCTTTCCACTAAATCAACTTCCAACATGCTGTAACTGTACTTCCAGGAAACTGGCGTAAGCTGTCAGTGGGTCTCCTGTACATCAGGAGAGCCTTATAGTCAGCAAGACAGGACACACATGCCCTGACAGATCTACATGTACCTATGGAGCTTCATGCTAATCCTGGGGGTGAGGCAAGGTAATGTGACTTGGCCTAAGAACCTTGCATGGTAGCTAGGAAGAATCAGTACCAGAAAAGTTCTGTATCATTCCAAGCATCACTCCCCAGCAAGAGACGTAGACAAGATTGTCCTCTACTCTAGAGGTTCTCAAACTGTCATCAGCAAGAAGAGAAAAGAGACTGGGGCAGGAAGATGGCATGCTCAGAGTGGCTTTACTCTTGGAAGCTCGCTCATCACAGTTTGAGAATGTTCCTTTCTGCACAGCTGTAGATGCCACCCTCAGTTTAGTTAAGAAGCCAGTTGGATCCCACTAACTCTCAGCTCTGAATTGAGGCCCAGATGGATAAGAAGCTGCAAAGATTCACACTGAAAAAACATGTGGTGCTACACTCTTCATTTGCATCCTTTCCAAAACTCTCCTCCCACCTCTGCGGGGAAAGTTCCCAGCAGATCTTCTTTTTCCTCTATGAAGCACGGACTATCTAGAGTCAGGTGGGAAAACTCAAGTGGCCAGTGTTTCTAATGGTTGCTTCTGAAGATACTTTTTTTCTTCTTTCCTTTTACTCTCTCCTTGTTCTCTCTCTCTCTCTCTCTTTCTCTCTCTCTCTCTCTCTCTCTCTCTCTCTCTCTCTCTCTCTCTCTCTTTCTTTCTCTCACATGAATCTGGAAGGAAATGGAATGGATACCTCTCAGAGGTTTCTGCGCTCAAATAATTTCAGGCAAAATCACAGCCAAGTCAAATATTTGGTCTATCTCATGCTTTGAGACCTTCAGCAAATTATTTAACTTGAGATAGTTTTTTAAATGTTATGATTATTTGTTGCATCTATAAATGTATATACTTATGCATATATCTATATGCTATTATATCTATCTCTAAATTTCCATCTCCAAGAGATGCAGAAGAAGAAAAAGGAAAGGATGCTATATTGATTAAAATAATGTACATGCAGCCTTCACAGACACTGAATAAATAAGTTCAGAGTAACCATCTAGGAACTGCAATCAACTCCTTTGCAGGCCCTCAGCTCACATTATGTAGCGATTCCCTAGCCCCCTCCTGGGATTTGACCCTTCCCGATGGAGCCACACAGTCATGGTAAACATCTTCAAAAACCATGTGGTACCACGTGGTATACGGAGGCTTTCAGAACTCAAACACAGGTTCATTTCCAAGAAGGATCTGTCTCCCAAGTGGATTCTGAGATTCCCTCCAAGTTGCATAGTTTTGGCTCCAACCAAGTCCACAGAATGAAGGGTCACTCTTGAGCACGTGTTCTGATCTCTGTGGAGAGCCTCCACTTCCTAGGGTGACATCTGCCCTGGAATGGAAGCAGGGAGAGTGGACTGCCTGCTGGAGATGGAAACGGTGGCCCTTAAAGAACAATTTTCTTCCACCTCACTTAAAGCTTTCCATTTCTAATATTATACCTTACATATAGAAATCAATTTTAACTTCTCTAAGCCTTTTCACATGTATCATTATCGCTCTTCAAAATAATCCTGCAGAGAGGGTACTATTCAGATGCTGAATTTCTGTGAAACTAAAAAGGCTTCCTGAAATCTAAGGCACCCACTGAAACATAAAGTGGGGACATACAGGCAGGGTGTGGGAGTGCACATGTATGCTCACCCCTGTGTGCACACATGCGCACGCACACGTACCCACTCACACTCACGGGTTTACAAACACTCCAGCCACTGCATCACAGTTTACAAGAACAGGAAGCTGGTGAGGACCAGGCCTAGTATCTGCTTCATTTCCTTCTTGATTTAAAGGCCATATTTCACGTAAAAGCCCCATAACCTAGAAATCTCATTTCTTCAAATGATAGAGATGTAATACTCATTGCTGTTGCTAAGACAAAACCAGACACTACCACCTGATAGCTTGTAGGACAGGCATCCAAACATAGCTAGCCATATTAACCAAATAGAGCAGCGAGGCACCAGTGGCTCACAGCTATAATCCTAGCTACTCAGGGGGCTGAAATCTGACAACTGTGCCAGGAAGCCAGCCCACTCAGAAAAGTTCACAAGAACTAACTTCAATTAAACACCAAAAAAGCCAAAAGTGGAGCTGTGGCTCAAGTGGTAGAGTGCTAGCCTTGAGCACAAAAGCACAGGAATAGCACCCTGGCCCTGAGTTCTAGCCCCAGGACTGGCATAAAAAGATAGATAGATAGATAGATAGATAGATAGATAGATAGATAGATAGATAGATAGATAGATAGATATAGACAGATAGAGCAAGTTACTGGCCTCTGCTTAGTTGCTTTTTCTAGCTATCAGGTCAAGTCTGGAAAGAGGTATTTTTAATTCATTATGTGTTGTAATGTAACACTATTAAGCAAATTAGTATGCATACACCTGTTGTATATGCTTTCCATAACTGCTGTAACAAAATAGCCACAGGCTAGGTGACTTAGAAGACAGAACTTGAATTTCTAATCATTGTGGAGCCTGGATATGCTAGATTAAGATGGCAGCAGTGTGGTTTTCTAGAAAGCCTCTTTTCCTTCACTTTCAGATGGCCTCGCTCCCATATTGATGACCAGGCTGACCCTGCGGGTGCAGACCCTCGGTGGCCCTTACAATGTCCTAATCTCCTCCTACAAGGACACGAGTCACGTTGGGTTGGGGGTCTACCCTAATGGTCTTATTTTAACTTAAGTACTGCTTCAGAGGCCCAGGTCTCCAAATACAGTCAGAGATTCAACATAGGTATTTCTCAGGACCACAATGCAATGCATGCATCTGTTCCTAGATTTGGTGGCTCTCCTTTGAATGTGTAAAAAAAAGCATCCCCAAGGTTTAAGACTACAGATTCTACGTCAGGAATCTGGATACATCCTTCTAACCATATCTGAGGACCCTTCATATAAACCAAAATCTGCTGGTATTCAGACCTCTTGTATAAAATGCACATCATTCATCTCTTGATTGCTTACAGTACTTAATGCAACCTAAATGCTATGTGAATTAATTGCTGTGCTATGTTCTTTAGCAAAAACTCATGGTGGGGAGAGAACCTGAACATGTTCAGTATACACCAAATCTTTTTCTATAATTAAAACAATTTTTTATTGATAGAAACTAATTAGTTCTTTTAGAAGACAGCAGAGGTAGAGTATATTCTTTTTAAAAAAATCAATATACTTTGCAAGTTCAAATGGAAATGTTTTAGTCTGTAGCATAATAACACCCATATGAAAGCTGATCTTGCAGTCAAATTTGGTGTGTAAGTAGACTGACCACTTCAGACCTAGACAGGACACTGCTGGACTCAGCTTGAGGCAGAGAGGCTTGAAATACACCAACAAGGTCTTGATCCAGTGTGTGTGTGTGTGTGCGTGTGTGTGTGTGTGTGTGTGTGTGTGTGTGCATGTGCGTGCGTGTGTGTGTGTGTGTAACTCACTGATGCAAAAGGCCAACTGTATTCTCTTTTTTTAGATTTAAGTTATATTCTATTCACATATAGTCTAAAGAAATACTATAAATATATCCCTAAAATACTTTCCCACTTGCCACAAAGGTAACATTTTGAAAAAAAACTGTAGCATACCCCAAAATACTTACACTGATAGATTGATAGCTGTGTTCTCTTGAGAATCGATGCCAACCTGTACATACAGACTAGTCCTTTCACTATATTGATTTGGAACTGTTGCATACTGTGGCATAAACTTGCTGAGGTATAAAACAGCCTTGTGGTGTAAAAATATTGTCTGGGGAACACAAAATCTCTCCTGCCTTGGATGTGAGGCCTGTGTGTTCTGCTCCTGGCAGTCTCAGCCTCGAGTTTGCTGAATGCTGGGTGATTCTACCCTGCCCACCAGCCCCAATCCTTGGAGTGCATTCTCTTCCCCAATGCACCCACCATGCTTTGCCTGTCTCAGTGAGGGCCTGAAGGCCTGTGACCTGCCTGTTGACAGCCGATGATGCAATGGTGTATAATCAACAGTAATCTATATTCCATGCAGCCCTGAACATGACGATAAAGTGCTCTCAAGAGCTGAATGCTGCTGGGGCATTTAATCTAAGCAAAGAAAGGATTTAATGTGCATCAGCTTCCTAGGATGAATACAGCACTGTGGAAGGAGCAAGGATCCCTTTTCTGTGTGCTGATTTGCTGCTGTTGTAATGGCTGGCTCGGGTCTGAGTCTAGGAGAAGCTGAGAGAGAACTTAGCTGCTGCTCAGATATCCCTGACATGCCTGCCAACATGGATATTTCTGCATCTCCACCTTTGCAACAATGTGTGGGGCTACCTCTCTCTGCACAGAAACAGGCCAAGGTAACACAGAAACAGGCCAAGGCTGGGAATACACAGACATCATTTCTCATTCCTGAGAGCACAAAAATGTCATGCAGATGGATTTCTAGCTCTAGAAAGCTGGAGAAATTATACACCAGTGAAGGTTGTGGGCACATCTTGGTCACATGAAGAATAGATATTTGGGGAAATGGTTGTGTGCATAATATGTAACTGCTCTGCTTCCCCCATGAGAACCCTCGCAAGGGCCTTGGTTTCCTAGGAGATGGCTTCTTGAATTAGTAAGAGCATTTCTGTCACCTAGCCTGAGGCCTACATTTTGATGCTATTTCTCCACAGGGTCCGCTGCTGTGGTGTTACTGCCATGGCTTCTCTGAGAATCCCTATGGGGTGTGGAAACAGATTCTACCCTCCCCAGGTTGTGTAGACTAATCTGGCAACAACCACACAGGAAGAGCCATCTTTTCTGTCTTATGCACCCTAGTGTTTAGAAGTAAGTTGAGCAATACATTGATACTGTAACTCTGAATATCAGCTTTAAAAATATCCTAGTTGCTGGGTGCCTGTGGCTTATGTCTATAATTCTACCTCTGAGATCTATAGGACACAGGAGGTTGAGACCTGTGGATTGCAGTTTGAAGCCAGTTAGGGCAGAAAAATCTAAGAGATTCTTATGTCTAGTTAGCCAACAAAAAGCCAAAAGTGGAGCCATAGCTCAAATGGTAGAGTACCTGTCTTGAGAGAAAGAAAGAAAGAAAGAAAGAAAGAAAGAAAGAAAGAAAGAAAGAAAGAAAGAAAGAAAGGCTTAGCAAGAGGCCCTGATTTCAAGCCTCATTACTGACATAAACACAAAGGAAAGAAGGAAGGAAGGAAGGAAGGAAGGAAGGAAGGAAGGAAGGAAGGAAGGAAGGAAAGAAGGAAACAAAAAATGGAAAAGAGGTCCGGGTGCTAGAGTGTTAGCCTAGCATGCAGGAATCCCTGGGTTTAATTCCTGGGTACCACAAACACAGAAAAAAGCCTGAAGTGGTACTGTGGCTCAAGTAGTAGAGTTCTTGTCTTGAGAAATCTCAGAAACAGTGCCCAGGCCCTTGGTTCAAGCCCCATGACTGACCAAAAAAAGAGAAGGAAAGAAAAATTAAAATCCTGGTTATTAACCTTTAAGATGGTACTAGATGAGGTATTATTATGATGTTATTTAAGTATCCCTGGTGACATTTCAAGGTGACAAAAGCAACCCCCAAATAATGCTATCCTAGTCTGGCATTTCTTAACATTAGTAATAAGCTTCATGGACCCAAATTTCTGTGCTTCCACTAACTTAAGTGTGATCATTTCTCCTGCTCACAATACAACCCCTCTGATGCGGTCACTCTCACCCTGTCTGGCAGTAGTGTCCAGTACAAGGTGAGTCCTACAGTGAACAGCCAAACTGGAAGAAACCAAGACTTCCCAGGTTAGGACTGAAAGTTCCACGCTCAGATACCCACCTGCTCCAAATTCCAGCCCATCAGAATGGTTGATCTCTCCACCATGGAAGTAAGGCTTAGAAAAAGCAAGAAGTCCGGAACTTAAAAGAACTTTTTGGCCAATGGAGCATCTCAGTTCATTTTCTGTTGCTATGAAAATATAGTCATGCAGCCAGGAGCGGTAGGTAGCTCAGGCCTATAATCCTAGCTACTCAGGAGGCTGAAATCTGAGGATCACGGTTCAAAGCCAGCCTGGGCACTAAAGTCTGTGAGACTCTTGTCTCCAGTTAACCACTAGGAAAACCAGAAGTGGATGCTATGGTTCAAGGGGTAGGGTGGTAGCCTTGAGCGGAAGAACTCCCGAACAGTGCCCAGGCCCAGAATTCAAGCCCCATGACCGACAAGAGGATGATATATATATAGATATATAGATATATATATATGTCATGCTTTTCATAATGACTTTTTTGATCAGTGGCAGGCCCTGTGTATAATAAAGCCACAAACATCCTAACATAGGGGAGAAATTACTGTCTCTAGAGGAGCATCATACAAATTTATGATGTTCACGGCATAACATAATGGCATAATAATGCACTTCTCTGAGTGGATCCAGACATGTGAGTACACCCAAGACTGGGTAACTCATAAAGTGTGGGCATATATTTGGCTCATGGCTGGAGATTGGAATGACTAAGAGCATGACACTTGTTCAGATAGTAAGAGAAGGGGTCTGGTTCAGACTTCCCTTCCTCATCCTACAAAACCACTCATGCCACCACGGGCACCCATCCTCAGGACATCATCTAATAATTAGCTCATCACCCTTCAATGGCCCCACCTTCAAATGCAGTCCCATAGGAATCTTGGAATTAAGTTTTCAATGTGGGAATTTTTGGATAGCACATGTAAATTGTAGCATGGGGTGGTGGCAGACACTTTGGACATGCCATAATCGTGGACGGGGGTGTGGGGGAAAAAAAGGAATTGCTAACCTTTATCTATCAATCATGTACTGGTGATAGTTCTAGAAGGAAAAATGGGGTCATTACCAGAGAGTATGTGGCATGACACAGGATGTGAGGACAGCCAGAGACCTGCTAGTCTGAAAAGACAAATGGCAGCTGGCAAGTCCTTAGAAGACTGAGAGGAAACAGCCAAGGAGATGTAATGAAGCCTGATTTCAGGGCAGCTGGGAAACCAAGGAGATATAGAAGCAGGAGGAAGTTGTTGAACAGCCAAGAAAACTAGTGAGAAACTCCACTCTAGTATTTGGCATCCAGAGGAACATTAATTAGAGATGGCAACTGAGTGAAGGAGGTGGAAGAAACTGTCTTCGGAGTTGGAACCGGAGTTGGAAGTCTGGGCATGGAAAGTTTCCTCTCATGCTCCCTGGGAAGGAGGAAGCTGGAGGGGAACCATGATCATGGGACTATGAATTCCTCCCCTCTTCCAATCAGGATTCCCAGGGACAAGTGTCCAGCTCAGGTGTGCTAGGTGACATCACTGGTGAGTCCTGGATAAAGATATAGGTAGATGGTCATCAAAGGAGGCAGATACTGCATTTGACCTATAAGAAGGGAACACTTAACACATAGCTCGTTGCACCCTGGGCCATGGCTTCCTGCCCACATGTTTACAAGAGTGACCCCAGATGTGGTAGAGTCTGCTGCAAAGTACCACTTTTCGCATGCCAACAGATCTTCTCAGCCCTCAGCTCCTTAGGTGGGTCCTTATTTGTGTCTAGTTAGACTTAGGAAATCTCAGCCTGAGACAGCAAACATCCTGGCACAGAGAGGATAATTAGTTTTTATTTCTCATTCCAACTAACTGTTACTGGCTGTGGTTGCCTGAAGGGCTGGATTGAGGAGTCTGAGGCCCCTTGCAGGACCAGCAAGAATGAGTGGAGACTGAAGAGAGACTTCTGCCAGAGGCATGGACGGTTCACTAATAGAGCAGCCAGCCTGGACTCTGTGGCCCAAAGGAGAGTTTCTGCAATGGCATACCTTAATTTTTCCCTCCAAAGGGGCAAGATGGGTGCTTTTCAAAATTGTTTAGGTTACAAGAATCCAGTGAAATTTCCCCTGGAAATATATCAAATCAGAGTTATTCTGCTCAAAGAGAGGAGAGACAGCTGGAAATCTTGATATTCCCTCCTTTTTCAGTGGCATTTTTTTACAACATCTTCATGACTGAAGACTATTAGGGTAGGTGCTACTTCAGAAAAGGCTGGGGAGAGTCCCTCCAAGGATTCGATTTGGGATCTTCAAATAATTACAAGGCCATTCTGGTTAAGGGAACACCAAGAGCAAAAGCCTGCAACTTGTTTTACTAGTTTGCAAAACATTCTAGTCTCTAGTGTTGCTAGTGTATAGGAACTATAAAAGCCAAGGTTAAGGAATTTGATCTAACATGCAGAATCTCTCAAGTAATGCCAGTATGGACCAGATGTAAAAGTTGAATTGTATTTATTGGAGGGTTTTAAACAGACTAAATTCACAATCTGGCTCATTTCTAAAAAAAAATCTCACCAGCTAATATATGGAGCAAGAATAGAAGGAAGGACACAAGTGATTTGTTATGGCAGTTCCTGTTCCAACTGATGCTGGAAGTTCTACAGGTGATTGTGGCAGCAGGAAGTATCTTACAACTGAGAAATTGCAATAGGGAGTCTGTAGATATCATCTTATCTCAGGCATTGGCTCTAAGACAAGAGGGGTGCTTTCTGTATGGGGACCCCCTTCAGCTTATTGTTTGCAATATCCTATTCTTCCACAGAGACCTGCTTCCCACTTAGAGAAAAAGTTTGTGAGATCCTAATCTCAACTAATAAGTGAACACAGTGGCTAGTGGCTCGTGCCTGATATCCTGCTACCGAAAGAAGCATAAATAAGAGGATCAGGGTCCAGGTTGGCCCTGGGCATAATGAAAGACCCTATCTAAAAACAACAACAACAAAAAACAGCAAAAAGGACTGGAGGCATGGCTAAAGCAAGAGTGGGCCTACCTAGCCAAGTACAAAACCCTGATTTCAAACTCCAGGTATACACACACACAGTCTTAAGTGAGAGAGCCATACAGTTTTCCTACATTATGGAATTATTGGCAAGAGGAATTCTTTAAAGATTCCATACTTACAGGAAGTAAAGGCAGAACGATGTCCTCATCCTTCTTAGCAGCCTGTGTTTTGAATTTGTATTATTTGACATTCATGTCAGCTTTCTTTGCTTCGCCATCTCAGGCAATTGCTCTCTCCTTGGCTGAGCTCCACAGGCTAGGCCTTCCCCTTTCCCAGCCCTGCTGCTCCCTCCTGGATCTGTGTCCAGGTAACAGGGTACCTCTGCCTGGCCCAAGGATACCAGTAAGCTAATGTGTGGAAGTCATCTGGAAAGCCTCCCCAAACTGAAGGTGCCCAGGTCTGATTTGGAAAGTTGGGTGAGAATCATTTGCCCTAGGAACCATCAAACAATTCGTTCTAAGACCTAGTTCTGTATAATACCTGCAAGTGTGTGTGTGTGTGTGTGTGTGTGTGTGTGTGTGTGTGTGTTTGTACATACATCTGTACATAGGCATACCCATAGGTATATAGTTGTTCACACTCACACACGCATGAGATGCACACAAATATGCACACATGTGAAATGTGCACATGCATTCACCTTCATGCCTGTGAGATGTGCACATGCACACACACGTTCACAAGCACTACGTTCGTGCACCTATACACATGTGACCCACGTGGACATTTCAGTGATGCTGTGCTTGTGCCCAAGTTGCCTCTGACATACTTCTTCCTGTCTTCTCCACACATAATCATTCACTAAGCCACTGGGGTCTCACGGCTCGGCCCCTCTTACCAGATCCTCTTGCCTGCTCGTCATAGCCACAGCATGCTCTAGCCATCTCTGTCTCTGGACACACCCATCGTCCTCTACACTCCTGTTGTAGTCATCATTAGAGTCATCAAAGTGCCTTCACCCCTTGCAAGGCTCCAGGCAAAGCTCAAATGTCCCAGCCCAAAGAATAATATAAAGCTGCCCCCAAAGCTAGACTCACCAAGGTCCCTCCATTCCAGCAACTCCTCACCACAAAAACCTTCAGATGGGGCTATTTTCTTATCTTTAGATTAAAGAAAGGTATGCGTAGTTTAATAGTCACTTTCCTGTAAAGAAATGCTAGCTTACAATGCCCCTGGAGTCTATGAGATGGTCCATGTTAGGGTGCCCTTACTAGATTTGGAGATAATAATTTATTAATGGCAAGATGACAAAAAACAAATTGAAAGTTTGCTATTTTGACATGCTATGCTCTTTCACTATGCCTTTAATTTTCTGTTCTCGGATTCTGGATAAAATTGAGTACTTTTCATGTCATCGTCTATTAGTAGTTCTTCCTGTGATCTGGGCTTTGGCCAATTAAATGTCCTCTTTCTTTGATAAAACTTTTGTGCTAATCTAGTGGTTTCCCGTGGTCACCAGATGAGCACCATCACCGGCATCTAGCAATATATGAAGCCCCAAGACCTGTGAACCAGAAACTGGCACTGGACTGAGACCTAGTCATCTGCTTCCACAAGTCTTCAAAACTATACACAAATGCCCAGTGGGAGGTTAGGGGGCTCTGGAAGGGACTATATCGCTGATGCTAATCTTAAGTAGCATTGGGGATACAACTGCTAAAGACTGAAGCCTGGCTTTTCTGCTCCCTGGATGCATGGTCTTAACCTCTCTGGGTCTCAGTTCCTTCATTGAGAAAAATAAAGAAAATAGCACAATCCACCTCACCGAGTTGTCTTAAGAGTGAAACATTCAATGCTTGTTAAGTACTTAGCATAGAACCTAGCACATAATGTGTAGCAGGAATGCAGCAACTACAACTGTTATAGTGGTCATGAATTCTTGACTCCCATTATTCCTTTCCCTTGCTGGAGATTTCTGCTAGACATAAGGTACCATCTTAGAGAAACTTGGCTGTCATGAAGCAAGAATTTTTACAATAAAATAGAAAACTGTATGTCACACTAATTATTCCCTCCCCTTAGAAAATATGCCACCCCTTTGGCCTTTCATTAATCCAGCTGTGCATATTATCAGTGATCATCCAAGGAAAATGAGAGCAAATGCTGACAAGGCTCTTCAGTTCATTCAAGGTAGATCAAATGTTTGCACTGGTTAAAGCAAGGATTATAGTCAAGCACAGTGGTTCACACCTATAATCCTTGCTGCACAGGAGGCTGAGATCTAAGGATTGTGGTTCAAAACCAGCCTGGACACTGAAGTCATGATACTCTTTTCTCCAATTAACCACTAGAATATAGGAAGTGAATCTATGGCTCTAAGTGAAGAGCTCAGGGACAGTGCCCAGGCCCAGAGTTCAAGCCCCATAACTAACAAAAAAAAAAGATAGTATTATAACTCTAAATCATTTGATCCCTCTCTGCCACCTCACGGGATCTTTTCACTGGAGGCTAACATGAGTAATATTTTTAACAGGAAGACCCATGATCAAATAAACTTGTTCAGAAGTAGATTTGACACATGACACATACTTGGATTATGGAGGCAAAAAGGCATGTGCAGTATGGCAAATGTTTTTGACTCTATCTCCCACCTGGCAAAGATACCTGAGAGAATTAGTATTCTTGGGAGAACTGTTGGGGAAATGCTATCATATTGAAAATGGAAAAAGATTTCTGGGAGTCGGAAAGTAAAGAAATCAAGGTTGTTTGTATTTCCGGTGGGTAGGGTTGCAATTTGTGGGTAGATTAAAGAAAGACCTAATGTTATAAAAGATGTTATATATAGGGGGTGGGGCAAGAATGTTTTTGTTGTTGTTTGTTAAAGGAGTACCCATTGGATGCTTCCAATGTTTCCTAAGAAACACAGGTTTTAACTGCTTTTCAAAACATGAGCCGAATGCACTGTGCCCCTCTGCTCTATATAACTCTAATCTGATATTTATTGAGGGTATTTTTCCAAGGGAGAGATTTCCTGCATTTGTTCAAGAGTGGGTAATTATTAGAAAGTAAGGAATTGATGATTCTTTAATACTTTCCCTCCCCATGAGTATTTCTACATGACCACCTTGGTAACAGCCTGCTCTTATTTGCATCTCCTCATTTCCTTTGCACAAAAAATTGAAAGTACAGTAGTCCTAATCTCTCTCTCTCTCTCTCTCTCTCTCTCTCTCTCTCTCTCTCTCTCTCTCTCTCTCTCTCTCTCCCTTTTCCCTTCCCTTCTCCATTTCCCCATTCCCCCATCCCATATTTTCCCCCCCTGTTCTCCAGGAACCTTCTGCATTATTTCACTGTGCACCTGTGTGGCTGGGATCAACTTTGAGCTGTCACGCTACCCTCGCTACCTGTATGGACTCCCAGATGACATCAGTCATGGCTATGGATGGTCCATGTTCTGTGCATGGGGGGGCCTGGGCCTCACACTAATCTCGGGATTCTTCTGTACCTTGGCCCCCTCTGTCCAACCTGTCCCGAGGACCAACTGCCCTAAATCCAGACCCGAGAATGGGACAGTGTGCTAAAACAAACAAACAAACAAACAAACAAACCATACACACGCACACGTACACACACACATATATAAATATATATATAATATACATATATAAAATGAATCAAGATGATGCCAGTGCCAAGGTAGCGACAAGTTGGCTCAGGCACCCGCATCTCGCTGGACTTTGTGTTGCCTCATCACTATGATGGGGAATGTGTCCCCATCTTGTGGCTCTTCCATCCATTCTTGACTTTTCGGCTTCATGGTTTCTTGAAGACACAACAAACGCCACCACTACTTGCAGTAGTGTCTTGATCCCCGTCCCTTGTGAGGATGTGGGGGTGCACTGGAAGGAACAATGGCAGTGGTACAAAGAAACCCAGATGTAGACAAGCATGTGCTAGACTCTGGGCCAGCAGGAGAAGACACCACCCCCGGCCGTCCCATCCTGGAGAACCAAGGCTCCGAAGTTCATCGAATGTAACCACATCTTCGAGCCCATTTTTAGAACCACTTCTCCCGCTCTTCCTCTTTCAATCTCCTTCCTGGTTTGCCAGCAACAGACAACAAGTCCAAGAGAAAACAAACTGAGAAGGAAGTTTTCTCTTTGTGGCCAAACTTTTGGACAAAGTTTTGGAGGTGGGAAGGGGAGAAAACACACGGAGAGAGAGGGCAAGATCCACATCAATCAAAGGATACTTCAGTGGCTGCTCAGAAAACCCAGTCTTACCTTCCAGCTGCCTTATACCCAAGTTAAACAAGAGGCTGCCCTGCCCTCCCCCACCTGCACTCCCTGGGCAGACTGAAGCCTTGGAGCAGTGATGCTGTGATGTGTGTGTGTGCGTGTGTGTGTGTGCGCGTGCGTGCGTGCGCGCGCATGCGCGTGCGTGTCCGTGCACACATGCACGCATGTGTGCATGTACATTGGGTGATTTCATATTGCATTATGATTACTGCGTCTAACACTGTGGAGGTTTCTTGGCCCAAGATGGAGGCCCCAGGCCTAGGCAGTGTTACCAGGGACAGGCCTGTATGGGTGCCAGTCCTGTAGCTGTAGATCCCTGGAAATGTGGGTTCATGTATGTGTATGTGTGTATGTGTGTGTGAGTGTGTGTGTGTGCGCGCACATAAATATAGTAAATGTTTCCTGAGAGTGAGGTTTTATTGTTTGTGTTGCGTTTTATTTTCTGTTATTTTTTGGTACAGCTAACATTCCCAGAGGGCAAAACCAAGAACAAAACCATCGGGCCAGAGGACCCCATGGTTCTTCGCATTACAGTTCTGGAACTCTGCAAGATTTAGTCCTCTAATTTTGGAAGTTCAAGACACAACTGGGCACAAAAGCCATGAGAGAAGAGGGGGAACGCACGGTTCAGGAGGGAAACAGGATGTTGCCTCTGGTTGCTGATGTACATGTACGTATACCAAACAAGACCTTCACGCCCCATGGCAGGGGGTGGGGGTATCTTTTGTCAGTGAACATCTGCCCCTTTCCTAAGGGTGACCTCTGTACAGATGAAGTGGGTCACATGTGGAGAGAGCACCTCCATTTCCCATGGGCTCTAGTTTGTATGATATTGTGTAAATTAATGGGTAACCCTTGACTCTTTCCGTCATCTTTCCTTTCCTCTTGATACTCAAGGCTATGAATCCCAAAATACCTGTCTTAGTGGCTAGCACCCAAGCAGAGATGGTACCTGTCCATCCCAACGTCTCACATGCCCTTGAATAGATTGGTACTACAGCTACCCACAGGGGAAGAAGCCAGCCAGAGTTGTGAATGCTGTATGTAGGAGCCTAACAGTCCTGGGGAGGCAAAATAAGAGTCCTCGAGCTGGTGCAACTGCAGGTAGCCATTCGGCAGAAAATGCAGTTGTGTAACTAGACCACTTTGGGAACTGTGCCAGCCACTCCATAGACTTCTTCCTCCATGTTCCGTTTCATCTCCTATCTTTCTATACTTCTCCCCATCGTCTCATCCACTAACCAGTGACTCTCCATCTACCCCTCCTCCACCCACCAGGATGCAAGTGCTGCCTGTCTCACGGGCTCTTTTTGAGTGTGTATGTAATTCATATCTGGGTGTGACATCCAGTGGACTTGAACATGGGTCTCTATATGCATGTATCTATCTGGTGCATTCTGCGTGTGCTCGTGTTGATGCGTACCTGCACACAAGTGTGGATGCACTCCTCAAGAATCCTTCACAGGGAGCCTGGGCTGCTTCTGCAAAGGGTCTCTTGGATGAGTACCCTGGCCTGTGGGTATGCTGGGCAATGAGGGTGAACTGAGAAGCAGGAAATGCTGTTGGCTTCCACTTGAGGTTTTAAGGATTCTTTTTATGATGAAGGATTTATTCCAGAAGAAGGGAAAATCATTTTCAACAGACACCAGGTTGCCAATCGAGGATTTTATTTTTCTTCAGACAGCAAGTTAGAGTTATTTTAAACTAAGGGGAAGGACAAATGTGGGCTTGAGGAAAAGTGAAGATAAGTATGGCAGGTTGGGAGACCTCGTATATTCTTTACAAACGTCTTAAGGCAGGCAGGAACAGGCAGGGAGCCCACAAACAACGTTTGAGATGGAATTTCTCTGCGAATGGATGTATGTTCTCGGTGTGTTTTCCAGGTGCAGAAAGAGAAGGGAGATACTTTAAATGAGACACTCTTTTCAATTTTCCTTTACAAAAATCACATTTGAAGATTCTAGCCCATAGACTTCTCATTACTTACACACTCTTTTTTATATCATATCTATCATGGGCAGATTATTGGTTATGTCTAATTGTCTTTGTGACAGACTTGTAAGAAATCTTACTGCCTTCTTTGGAAACATAAGCAGCGCTAAAATGTTAGGATTCTCAGGAAGGGTTACAACCATCTGTAAAGCAAGACCATTGGGCAACTTTTGTGGTAGTGGAGCCAGACAGGTGCAGAGACTCACACTCTGGGGTCTAACTCTGCCTGAGAGCAAATTCATACCCAGACACATGGTTGGAATGACAGCAACTATGAAGATCAAGGTCAGGCCATATGACCTTGTTCCCTGAAGTTTGCTTAGGAGATGGCTGAGAAAGAAGCAAAGGAGAAGAAAGAAAAGATCCTTAACTCGCTAGGTCCCCAAGGTCAAACTGTTTTTATTCCAGATCGTAGTATCTCCCTGCCTTGTGATAGGACTGAGACTCCATGGTCTCAATCAGGCCTGGAGTTCCTACCCAGGTCAAGTTCAAACTCCTTGTATGTGTATGCAAGTCATAGATCTATGCTTGTCCTTTGGGCTACATGAAAATCAGCATTGAATGTGAGGTTCATTTCAACTTTTGCTTCCTTTCCTCCCCTACTGGACTGAGGATTCAGGCAAGATTTGTCTGGCAGGAGAGACAAAGGAGGAAGGTCAAGGTTTTTGCTGTTCTCACTCTGGGAGTTACATTTTCTTTTTCTGTTCCCTTTTCCTCTCTCCTTCCTCTCTTCCACCTCTGGAACCATCAACTCTGGTCAGTACAAATTGTCATCTAGAGATGGCAGAGAGAGACTCTAAGCAGTCCCGATGTTGTGGCTCTAGGCTTGAGTGTCAACCCTCCCATAAGCAGAGGCCTTTCAACAACTCCACACTTTTTACCTTCAGGGATCATGAAGTCTCAGGGGTGGGATAAATCCCTCAAGTCAAGACCATCCTCCCTTGACCTCATGTCTCTGAGCAGCACCCTGAGTCCTAGCACCATGCTGGTAGATTCTCCCTCTAGGAGTGAGGCTGTAAGGCTGCCTTTCCTTCTGTAACTGGAGAAGATAGATCAGCTGAGACTCTTATCTCCCTATCTGTCTAACATGAAAGTGCCATGCATGGCGGTCCTGATCTTATGGGAAGATGTGCGTCTTCCATCTCTAAGCTGCCCACCTGAGTCAAATCAGAATCACAGTGAGCTTTCAAATGCGTCATTCAGAGGTATTTAGAATGAACTGTCTTCCCTTGGCTTATGCTGACAATGTGGATTAACTGGTGTTCAAAAGACCCGGGTAAGAGTGGGGAGAAATGGCACCTGGTCAGCCTGGGATTTCTTGCTGTGGGATATTTGGTTCCCTTGTTGTTCAAGGGAAACTGCTTTTCCAGAAATGTTCTCTCTGTTCCAGGGACTCAGCATCTCCACGAACAATCCTTCCCTTCCCAGGGAAATGCGATGAATCAGAGTGAGAGCTGATTTTACCATTCTCACTAGAAATAGGAAAAGTTTCTAGAAGTAATGGGTGCATACCAGCCAGATTGTCCTTGGCACTGCCTTCCAGCTGGTATAGTCAGAGGAAGGGAACAGAGTCTTTAGCAAACCCCACACAATTGATGCATACAGATGATTCAGATACCTTGCACAACAGTTGACTACTAAGGCTATGTTCTTCCTCTTTCCACTGAAGCTAACATGATTTTTTTTTTAAATGTTCCCTTGGGGCCAGGAGTTTGGCCTAGTGATAGAGTGCTCACCTAGCATGCATGAAGGCCTAGGTTCGATTCCTTGGTACCACATATATAGAAAAAGCCAGAAGTGGTTCTGTGTCTCAAGTGTTAGAGTGCTAGCCTTGAGAAAGCCCAAGAACAATGCTCAGGTCTTGAGGTCAAGCCCCAGCACTGGCAAAAACTAAAAAAATGTTTCCAAAATATTCCAGTTCCCAGAACATGTTACTTTGCTACTGGGTTTTCCCCCTTAGTAACACATGCTCACTGTAGAAAATCAGAAAAACACAACGCAAAAAGACTGAAAGACATGGTCATGACCCCTCACTCAGAGGCATTTGCAGTTTCCCCCATCAGAATGGGTATAACCCCAAAGCCTCCCCATCACTCCTTGTCTTTGAGTTGACACATGGGGCGAGGAAGACACTGTATGGCCAAAGAATTTTACTGGTCAGTAAAGGAAAGGTAGCACATGGCTCAAAGATTCCTGTTGAGGGATGTCTCTCTCTCTCTCTCTCTCTCTCTCTCTCTCTCTCTCTCTCTCTCTCTCTCTCTCTCTCTCTTCTCCTCTCCTCTCCTCTCTTCTCTCATACTCCCTCTCTCCTCTCTTTCTTCTGGTCTTTTGTCAGGTGCCATCTCAAATCTAATCATTGGAATAAAACACCGAAGCCAGAGAAGCTCACTAATGAAGCAACATTTATATAATGCAGTTACTGTAAATTTCATTTCCACTCAGCACTAAAATGATTTGTGACTCTGGGCACTGTGTCTTCTCCATACTTGAACTTCCTCATCTACAGGATGAGGATGGTAATAACACTTTACCTCATGGTATATTAAAAGTGGCAAAGAAATTGCAAAGTGATTTGCAAACATGAGGTGTCATAAGAACTCCATACTGATTAAATTACCCTGCAGCAGCTGAGCCGTTTACTGCAATGGCATGTTCCATTTAGGGTATGTGCCTCACTGTCAAGGGTGATCTAGAGAGAGAGATGGTCCTGGCTGCTAAGGAGGAGTGTGTCTATCTGACTTATGCACGTGGGATTCTCTTCTTCACTGAAGCCCCTCAGAGCAATTGACTCTCTGTTTTACCTATTCCCACACTTGCTTCCTTTTGACCAAAGCCTGACTTTGCAAAGGGCACTCTTATCTTCTTGATTACTCCCAGAAGTCACGATGAGTGCACTGAACCAACAGTCAGCTTTTCTCCCTGTCGTGGATAAATTCATGCTTTGCTGTTCATTTCCTTTCCACAGTTCTCTAACCATACTTCTAGTTGCGCATGCCCAAGGGGTAGGGAAGTAAACCCAGCTCTCAGAGATTTTAAGGATCTGTCAAGTTTAGGATGAGGATAAGTTTCTAGGAGCTAGAGTCTGTTCCTCATCAGTTGGTGAAGCCAATGAAATCACCAAAGCATGCGGGCTCTTGCAAGAAGACCTGCCGGCAGGAAATACATTAGGATTCCCTCCCAGAGTGGTTTTGTTTGGGAAACTCTTGACAGTTGGGTTGTGAAATGAGAAAGGAATAACTTCCACACTTCCTGTAGTGGATCAGCTTTCCGTGTCAAGTAGAGACTTTCTCCAAGGGGAGGCCAAGTCATTGCTCTTTATGTAGCTAGAGCTACATAGAGTAAATGCTCTCCCAAAGGGGGTGATTGGTTCAGTGTGAACAAACAAGAAACTGGGTCCCAGCAAATTGAGATTTGGCCAGCAGCAGTTCAACCTGGCATCTCTTGGACACCTGCCAGTCATCTCCTCTGTGCCCAAGGGCTGGCACTGCTCCCTAGGGAACCCTGTGTCCTCCCCCGGCTCTCTCCCTTACCCTTGAGCTTTCCCTTTCCTCTCTGGGTGGCCCATCACCTCTCTCTCCTCTCTATGTGCCAGTGTGTCTGTGTTGTGAGTGTGATGATTTTCACACAGAGCTTTCATGCAAACACTCATGCTCCTCTCCCCTTTCCTCCCATGGTGTGACTGTTTTGATATTCAAGACTTATCTGTAAAAAAATTGTACAAATAAAAGTGGAAACTGAAAAATAAAGGGGAGGAGAATTGCAACTTCTCAGATGCAATGATGTAGCCCTCAGTTTTCTGGGGACTTGTGTGAACTGCTCTAGAATCCTGATTCTGGCAGCATAGGAAGAGGGCATGCCATAGCACAGGAGATTTTTTTTTTCTGGTTATTTCTCTGGCAGTCCATAGTGTTTGCTTAGAACTCTGTTCTGAAGAGATTTACCTTTGATACAAATGTATCTCCCCCAAAGGAAAAGTATATCATCAAAGTCAGAAGAGTGAAGGTCATTGCAAAGTCAATACGAAGACCTGATCTGGGTGGCATTCGTGGCTTTGTTAGTAGATCACCCTGGACCTTGGGGTGAGTCTAGTTACCTCACTGTGTCTCCATGTCCTCTCAGCCTAACAGGGAGCGGGATGGCTTTCAGAATTCATGGGGCACCAAGTTTGTTTGTCCCTTCTGCTGCTACTTGTAGATGTTGTGCCCATGCTGGCTGGCATGTGCTTTCTGCACTGAGGTATTTTGGAGAAGTTCTCTACCTGTTACTTTTGCCCCACATTGCACACCTCAGAAAGTAGCCTCAAGCCAACAACCAGTTTGTGCTCAGAGTCCAAAGCCTTTTATCATTCTCAGATGCCTTTTCCCACCCACTTTGGCAATCTCCTTTTACTGTCTCTGCCGATAGAGCTCTGTTGTACTGGGCTGGGGTAGAAGAATGAGCACCAGAGAAGTTGATGCATGTGAATTGCTTTGTCATCTTTAACTCACTCTACAAATGTGGTTTATGATGTCAGAAGCAAGGAATTTGGCCAAGGGATGCCACCAAGTAGGACGAAAGAAGGCAGAGGTGGTGGCAGGATGGAGGCTGTGGGCTGAAGATGAGGACTAGGGGTAAGGAGGTTAAAAAAAAAGGAACTTTGGGATGGAGAAATGGCTTGATCAACAGAATGCACTCTGCATGGCTACAGAGGAGGATCCCAACACAGTAACTCTGGAGGAAGAGGTAGAAGGAAGGCATATGGCAGCATTATTGTACAGAAGGCACCTGCCCACTCCTTAGACTGAGGAAAGCTTCTACCCTGGAGGATAGTGTTCACTAAACTTGGCCAGTACTAATCATTCTCTCTATTGTGTAGTTAAAGCAACTGTCAGCCTAAACTCTCATTGCTGATAACCCATGATGATCATCCATTGACCAGTATCCGTCCAAATTAGCTGAGATATAAGCCATGTACACCATTTTAAATATCTTATTAGCCACATTTTAAAGATTCAGGAAAACAGATGAAATTACTTTTCATACACGATTTTAGCCCTGTACTTCTCTAAAAACAATCAGTTTAGCATGCTGTCAACATAAACATATCACTGGGGTATTTGTTGTTTTTTTTTTATCTCCCAAATGAGTCCAATGTGAATCCGACTCTGAGGAAACATCTGAATTTGAGTCAGCCACATTTTGAATGCCTCAAAGTTTGCAGGTGGCTAAGGACCACATAGCGCTAGGCTCTTCCTTCAGAGTCTAACCAGGATGCCATCCGTCTGTGAGTCCCTCGTGGGTGCAGACTGCAGCAGGATGCTGGATTGGCTAAGAATAGAAAGCAGAGCTGTGCCCAAGGCTGCTGTCTTGGCCTGGAGAGATTCTGCTTCACCTGCTGAGGAAGGGGAGACAGCATTCCTGAGATCTCCATATCACATCTACCCACAAAGCTGAGAGCTGTCCCAGGGTGAGGTCCTGATCACTTGTTGAAGTCCACGAGGCCAAAGCAGGTCACTGTTCTTTAGTCACTGTTCCTAATCCACATGTCCTGTGTCATACTGTGGAGATGGGACAGACAGGCCTTCCTTTGGTCAAGAATCAAGATCTCTACCACCTCCTGTCACCTGGTGCTGTCACCTGCTAGTGTCATCTCACCAACATTTGGAGCTGCTTTCTCCATCCTTTATTTTCCTTACATTTTTATCTTGAAATCAAATGCTAGTAAGGAGATTCACTGGGAAGAGCAGTGGCAGGCTAGGTATCCTGGGGTTGACTAGCAGTGATGAGTCCTACCTCTGGACTGAGACTAACGCCACCATTGCCTACTTCTCTTCTCTGCTTGAAAACCTTCCTTAGGTTTGAAGAAGCCTCTTTTGTTCAAGGGGAACATAAATAAATAAATACTGAGATCCTAATACAGAGAAAAAAAATAAAATACAAGCAACCAACCCCTGGGCATTCGCAAAGCATTTCAAAGAGCCAGTATGACAAGGTTAGATTCATTTAAAATACAACATTCTCAGCCCGATGTTACCAAGCAAGAGAAAAATGAACTGGTTTGGTGAGTACGTTTTATATATGGTCATTAGCCAAGGACCATCGCCAACAGAACTCTCAAACACCTGGCGTGTTTATGGTCCACCAGATGATTGCTCAGTCAATATAAATTTATTTACCTTCACTTTAATTTGCACAGTGCTTTCTGATTGGTTAGGCAAAGCGTGGTGTGTTCGGCAGGATTCTAACAATGGACTCTCCCCTTGGAGGTAGCAATTCCTGTGGTTATTGGTGCTAAAATAAGATTAAATATTATGTTACTTTGTTCTGATACGATGTGAATAAATGTGTTGTTTAATCTTAACAAGAATGCTACATCTTATCAGATCTATTGTACTGTCTGTTCCTTCTCATAATTAATTAATTACAGGAAAGGTGATTCAAACCAGATCTTGAAACTCTTACACTATTTGGAGAGGATTTTTCATAAGGAAGTGGGAGTGGGAGGGGGGAATGAAAAGGGAAATTGCCAGGTTCCTGTGACTTTGAAAGGACTGAGAAAGCAGAGCATTTGGGGACCTCAATGAAACTGACTGCATCTTGCAATTTTCTTTTTCAAATTGGCAGAAATACTGTATTTCCATCGATTGAAGAAAAAAAGTGTCTAGTAATTAATTAAATGACTTGTTCATGGAAAAAATAAAAATAAATAACCTGTCAGTTGTGGAATGTAAACTGATTAAACAATTAAATAAAGAAGACCATGTTGTGTGTTTTAAATGATTGTGTCTGCTGTCTCCTTGGGGAAGAGGGAGGACAGAGGCTAGTGTTTGTTGGAGAACAGTGTTACTCCGTGGAATTATGTATAGAAATTAATAATACAACTCTTAAGCCAAGAGCCAATTGAAAGCTCTAATCTAGAAAGAAAATGACAGTTAACCTTTCAATCATGGGAAGCCAAAGGTACATGCTTTGCGGGTTGGGTGAAACAACCAAAATAAATAGGTATTCAGGAGAGAGAGGGAAAAGTTATTTTTATTCTATCATTGCCATTAGGAAAATAAATAAACGGAAGCTTTATGAGATGCTGGAGTTATTAGTTACATTCTAACTGCAGTAATGAAGAGTGGAATTTCCCAAAGTTAATATCATCTTGGTCTGTGACTTAGAGTCACATTTCTTTCCTAGATATCTGCCTTTAAAAGAAAAAGTTTCTGGGTCAAGCCTGGGTTGGAAAACTAGGGAGGAGGGAAGTTTGACTGGGAGCAAATGCCTTTTAAATGGTCTTATTTCTCAAGTAGCATCTCTAAGTTTAAGTGAAACTAGCTCTGTCTGATACACGTGATAAATTTCCTCCCAAACGACCTCAATAACTTGGAGGCCTGTTACCTAGTCTTGCAGAATCACATCCTGGTATGGCTTCTATGCTGCAGATGCTGGGCTCTGAGTATCATAGCCATGCTTATAGCATACCTGACCAAGTTCAGTTCCTGGTTTACACACACACACACACACACACACACACACACACACACACACACACCATTAATATCGTACAGGCATTGCAAGTTAACACTGGCTACTGACACTTCATCAGAAGATGTGGGGCTGAGGATGGATCTTACAGCCAAGCCTCTGTGAAGAACAACAGGACAAGGATTTTTCTCCCCAGTACTGCTGGGAAGCTGACCACAGCCCTGGTAATTGGCTGGGTGGGGTGGGAGGAACTGTTTCCACAAACCCCTATTGGCATCACTGCCTGGGCACCCCACCTTCACAGGTCAGAGCTGATGGGACCGCAGCCTTTAAAGAAATACTATCTACAGGTCTACTTCATGTCCAGGGGCTGAGACTTCTCAATTCTTTGGGGCAGACCTTATCTTGACGATTCAGCCATGACTGAGAACAGAGTTGGCCAGGTGCCTTCAGGACCCTTCTTGTTATTGTGGTGTGCAGCAAGGGATGTGTCAGGGGCTGGGGGCTGGGTGATTTCCTTAATTTTCTTCTCATGCTGCTCTTTTCGTTTTAGCAACACACTACAGACTAAAGAAGTAATTTCTGTTGAATGGCAACTCCTTTGTACAACTACTTAAAGACAATAAAAAAATTGCAAAAGAAGTAATTTTTCTTCCCCCTACCACTACACACACACACACACACACACACACACACACACACACACGTATAGGAAAATTAAGCAATGCAAACCAAACCAAAGGGTCCAGTGTTACAGGAGTGAAATTTTATGTAAGGTATGGCCCTGAACGTTGGGGATGGAACCATGGACAACACAGAAATATTTGCCTTTCAGGTGCTGTTAGTCGAGTGTGGGGAGGGCAAGGGGGAGACAGAGGGTGAAATAAGTAAAGAAGTAATCAATATGATGATGTATTATTCAGAGAAAAACAAATCAGGAGAAAAGAATGGAAATGCTAGGAGGTGTGGTTTTAACTAGGTAAGAAGATGCTGTCTCCATAGCAACTTGAAGGGGGGGAAAGGCAAGGGATCAGCCTGCATTCCAGAGAGACAAGGTCCCTGGGTCAGGCTTTAGGATCACAGGGTAGATGGAGGAAGGCAGCAGAGCCCAGTATAAGTTGGATATTTATGTCATTTTACTCCATTGTGCCATTTACATAAGCCATGTGATTCCAAATAACGGTTTTCATCTCACTGCAGAATACACCACTGTTTACTTTTAAGTTTTTATATTTGAATTAACTCGCAGTAGTAATACAAAGAAGGCTCATTGTGATAATTCCATATGTGAATACATGTAATGTAATTTGAACAAGTTCATTCCTTTATTTTATTTTCATTCCTTCCTTCTCTCCCTGTTTTTAAAAGCATATATATGTGTATATATAATGTACATGAAATCCTCAAAACACGGATATATATATACATATACATATATATATATATATATTGCTAGTCCCTGGCTTGATCTCAGGGCCTAGGCACTGTCCTTGGACACTTTTTGCTCAAGGCCTGCTGCTTGAGCCATAGTGCCACTTTCAGCTTTTTCCAGGTATGTAGTACCAAGGAATCAAACCCAGGGCTTTGTGCATGCTAAGCTAGCACTCTACTACTACGCCAAACTCTGAGCCCTGTGTATACATCTTACATGCACATACACAGATGCATAAATATATATGCATATGTGCATATATACACACATACATACCCATATATATGTATATATATATATATAGTAAAAGTGATGTGCAGAGGGGTTACAGTTAAGGAAATGAATACAGTTCTTATTGAACATGGTTATCTCCTCTCTCACTTCCTCCTATTATGTCTTTTCCCATGACTCCCTTACTCCACAATTTGTAAATTCATTTCCAACATGGTGTCATGTGTCGCATGTATCACTGTTGCTTTGGTTCATCTTTTGTCCTTGTCTCACCATTTCAGATTCCCCTTCCCATCCCCAAATCAAATGAACATAGAGATTACAAAGGGTACCAAAACAAAAAGTAGTAACAACAGGGGATAAACCAAAGGAAAAATTAAAAATGAAAGAAAAATAAATAACCATACAGTGCACAATAAGACCTCTTGTTTCCATATCTTGTAGTTCATTTTGCTTAGCATCATTTTATAAAGTCATATGTACATAGCTGTTGAGCTGTTGTGATCCTCTGCTGGGACAACTCTAGACATATATTATTACATATGAGAGAAACCAGCAGCCTACGTTTCTTTGGGTCTGTCTTCCTTTACTTAATATAATTTTTTCTTTTCTTTCCATTTCCTTATGAATAGGGCAATGCCATTCTTTCTGGTGGAAGCTTTGTGTGCATATACATCTGAGTTTACTCCATATCTTAGATATGGTAAATAAGGCCGTGATGAATATAGTTGTGCTAGTGTCTTTAGTGTGACCTTGTTTGTAGTCATTTGGGTAAATGTCCATGAATAGTGTTGCTGGGTCATAAGGAAGCTCTATGTTCAGCCTTTTGAGGAACCTCCATACTGCTTTCCAGAGTGGTTGAACAAATTTATAATCCCACCAACAGTGTAGTAGTATTCCCTTTTGGCCACATTCCAGTCAGCATCTGTTATTATTAGTTTTCTTGATCATGGCCATTCTGAGTTGAGGTGGACTCTCGATGTTTTTGGATTTGCATTTCTTATGGCCAGAGGTGTTGGATATTTCTTCATGTATCTATTGGCCATTCTTATTTCCTTTTCAGAGAAGTCTCTCTTTAAGTCTTTAGCCCACTTATTAATGGGTTGCTTCCTTGAGCATTTGTTTTTGGGGTGTTTAATTCTTTGAGCTTTAAGTAAGTATAAGATATGAGGTCTTCATCTGTTATATAGCTAGTGAAGATCTTCTCCCAATCTGTGGGCTATTTATTTTGCCATGCAGAAGTTCTGAATTTAATGCAATCCCACTTATCTAGCCTGTTTTTGATTTGTTGTTTTTCTGAGTCTTTATGAGAAAGTTTCAATTTGTATCAAGGAGACCTAGTGTTTCCTCTACTTCTTCCTGTGATATTCTCAGGGTATCTGATTTTTTTATTTTTTATTGTCAGGGTAATGTATAGAGGGGTTACAGTTACATTTGCCAGATAGTAGATGCATTACTTCTCACATATTGATACCCCTTCTCATGTTTTTGTCCCCATTTCTCTCCCCTCAGCCCCTCCCAATCATCTTGTTTCAGGGTATCTGATACTACATTGAGGTCTTTGATCCATTCAGAGTTGATTTCAGTGCAGGGTGATATGTAAGGACTATAGTTTGGCTATTGTAAACAGAATTTTATTTACTTTTTCTCCTTAAAGCTCAACTTCTTAGCAAGGGGCAGAGCTATCAAGGAAATGAAGTTCCTTTGGCTCCCTTTAGCCCTCATCACTCAGATTGGCATGCAAACACGTTTTGAAGTGTAGTTACCACTCTAGCATAGTGAATCCCAGGTCTACAAATGTCTTTAGCCATTTGTATCAGAAAAGAAGCTCTCTGTTGGTGACAATGTAATTTCATTAGGGTGTACTTTGGAGAGATCACAAATCATTTTAGTGGTGTATGAGCCTTTGAGGACATCGAGCACTCTGTAAATTTTTAAATGTAATCATCAGTTGCCTTCTGAGATCTTTTCTGTTTGAGAAGAGAGAGATCATTTAAAAGAGATGAAAAGTGTGTGTCCAGTGAAGGCAAAGGTGTTTTTCTATGCCCATCTCCTTCAGTGGCATTTTGATATTGGTTCTCTTAATCCTTTGAACAATCTTCAAATCATTTCGGTGATTCTCATCATAAATGGTGGTTTTATCTTTTTTAAAATTTTTGTCATCTTAGGGATTGAACCCAGGGGCCTAGCGCATGTTAGACAAGTATTCTACCACTGTGCCATACCTACAATTTGACTGGTGGTTTTAATAACAATAAATGTTGACCGAGAGCCGGTAGCTCACACCTGTAATCCTATTATTCCAGTGGCTGAGATCTGAGGACTGTGGTTTAAAGCTAGCTAGAGCAGGAGAGTACATGGTCTTTTATCTCCAATTAATGATCCAAAAAAATGGAGCTAAGGCTCAGAGTGATAGAGTGCTAATTTTAAGTACAAAAACTCAGAGACAGCACCCAGGTAGGCCCTGAGTTCAGGCCCATGATTGACATAAATAAATAAACAAATAAATAAATAAATTCTCTAAAATTGTGGGCCTTAAAGGATAATTATTTCTGAGGCTCTCAGGCTAGAACAGTAAAGGGTTAGGAACAACAATAAAAATTTAAGTTTGATAATCTGTATCTACCAGGTGTGTGGGAAGAGTCCTCAAGGGGTCCTGTTTTAGAACATAAAATGATATCTATGCAAGATTAGTTCTCATTAATTCTAAGTGAATACTCATAAAACCAAAATGGCCTTCAGAAAGTAATCTAGCTAGTCAAGCTTGAGAATTTGGATTGGAGCCCTTAGAGGGCTGTCTTTTGTAATATACCTTTCAAAGGCTGAAGGATTGGGCTTCGTCTACACTAAAATGAGGACTAAGCGAAAATAAAATCTCTCCTTAGCTATTGAGAAGGCCAAGTGTAGATTCACCTTACTGAATGAATATTGCGCATCCTGAAATATAAATATTCTTCTAGAATAACCCAATTCCTCCTAGAGAGGAGTTTTCTGAAACCAAGATAGAACATGGCATAAACCATTTTACAGGGAATATTTGATGTGACCTTTATCTATACTAATAATTACAACTAAAACAAAGGAATTCTTTTTAAAATTCTATTCATTAGAGAAAAATAAGAGAAATGCCATGAGCAGGGAAGAGAAGGAGTCACATCTTGCCACTCATAGATAACCACTCTTAGCATTCTAACAGATTACTTCCTAGTCTTGACTGTAAAAGCAGTTATAATCTTCACGTGTTTTATATGCTGTATGTGATAAAACTGTGTAGAAGCAATAAAGGCTTTATCCTTGAACATCTGGTCATCTTTCTGTTTCAACATAAAAACGCTTTGGCTTAGCAGAGGTTCCAGTGGTTTCACACCTACCATTTTAACTACTCAAGCAGCTGAGATCCAAGAATCTTGGCTTGAGTCCAGCCAAGGCCAGAGTTATGTGAATGAGGTATTGATACATGATGAGATCAAACTACTGCTCTCACTACATTGTAACTAACTAACTTGATTTACTTTTCTGCCTAGTATAGATTCATAACTTGATTGATGTATTTTTCTGCTTAGCATAGATTCATAGTTTTCTTAAGGAAAAGGAAAGCTTTCCCCTTGAAAGGAGAAATTGGATGGTAGGATTTTAAGTTTTGAGGCCAACCAATAGTATTATCTTCTATTCCCCAAGCACCTGCACCATACTAATTGTTTTACATTAATTGTATCTTCTGATCTCTAAGCCAACTCTCTCCCTTTTTTTTCAGACTTGAGTTCAGGTAATTTGTCAGGGTCACATGGTAAGTCAGGATTTGACGTAAAGCATGTATGTGAATTGCCTGACTTCACTGTGAATTTTGGTTCCTCTAGTAAAGGGAATAAACCAGAACCACACACACACACATAAACACACACACACACACACACACACACACACACACACACACACACACACACACACACACATTTGGGAACCTGGCCCGTACTTCAAGAAGTATCATCATGTGTTTTCTCCTGACCTCATCAACTTACTCTCCTGTGGCCTGAAATATTCACCAAGAGATCCACCACCCTTTACTCTTCCCATCTGGTCCACACCATATTGAAATTAAAATATTCATTCAAATTAGCTAGCCCACTCAATAACTTGCTATTGGATTAATATCCAAATATCCTCTGTAGCTGCCAAGAAAAAAAAAGAAACAGGTTTCCTTTTTTATTGTTTTATTGTTATTATAAAGGTGATGAACAGGGGAGGTACAGTTACATAAGTCAGGTAAAGAGGACATTTCTTTTGGGACAATGTCACTCATTCCCTCACTCCCAATTTCTCCCTCCCTTCCCCACTCACAGGTTGTATAGTTGATTGTCAAGGTAGTTTCTAGTAAATACAACTGCTGCGTTTGTCCACACTTTGTCCCTCTATTTCTGTGACCCTTCCTGTTTTCTCCAAGGCAAATGAACAAACAAGATAAAAACAACCAAGAAACAACCTTGTTTCCATTTCCTGGAGTTCATTTCAATAAATATTTTTATATGATCGGAAGGCACCTAGGCATTGTGCCTTTGTGTTTCTTTCCTAAGAGTGTCCTCCTTTGGTCTCACCCAAGGCTCCATTTCATCTGAAATGTTTTCTTGACCCTCACCTGCATACTCTAGAGCTATCAGCCCAAGCTATTAGCTTGGTCTAATCTAGTTCCTCCTGCAGTTCCTTCCCTCTTTCTGAGCACCATCTACGGCTTTCCCTCCCTCCAAACACCTTTCTTATCATGGCTTGGATGACACTTCCTCAAGACACCAGCTGTGAGTCTCCTAACCAAAAGTAAGAAGTCCACGGCTGGGAGTTTGGCCTTGAGGTACAGTGCTTGTCTAGCATTCATGAAGACCCAGATTTGATTCTTCAGCACCACATACATAGAAAAGCCAGAAGTGGTGCTGTGGCTCAAGTGGTAGAGTGCTAGCCTTGAGAAAGCCCAAGGACAGCGCCCAGTCAGTGCCCAGTCCACAAGTTCAAGCCCCAGGACTGACAAAGAAAAAGAAAGCCCTTTTCTGATTATTTTAACCTCAGGCCCTAGTTTGGCAGTGCCTTTTTTTTTTTTTTTAATTTCAACTCGCAGTTAGTTGGTTTGCTTGCTCATTTATGTGTGGTCAGCTTCCTCCAGTGAATTCCAACATTCCCTCAGGGCAGGGGCTCTGTGTGTTTGACTTTGTAGGCCCAGGGCTAGCACACTGTCTGGCACACAGTCGGAAGGCAGTCATGTGTGGACAATCAATGAATAAAAAAAGAAAGCTATCACTTGGCAGCACAGGCAAGTAAATAAAGCCCCTGAAAAGGAGGCCCGGAGAACAGCAATGAGAATGGGAATGGCTTCTGCCTGTCCCTCCGCGAACAAACCAACTGTGTGATGTCTAGCGCTACTCCTCTTCTCAGCTGACCCTGTTCCTGCCTCCTCTCTCTCCTGTCACAACTAGTAAGCAGTCATCTGAGCATGATGTCCCACTGATGCTTAAAATGTTTTCTCCTTCCCTGTGTCTGCAGTCACTTCCTCTTCCTCCTTTTCCCTTATATCTTCACTCAGGGTCTTGTGGTCTTATTAAAGAGGAAAGAAGAGCCAGTGAAAGTGCTGCCATTGGGAAACAGCATGCAAAGGAAGAAGAGACAGTCTCTGGAATTGCCAAGTAACCCTTCTACCCGTTAGCTGGTTGCTAAGGTGATGGCGACTCTTCATCTGTTTGCTCTGGACCAGTGGGGATCACTAAAGGTCCTCATCACACATCTCTCCACACATCCACCACCAGAGTTCTCTCTAGGCCTTTTGTGTGAAGACACCCACATGGCGTCTTCACACACACACACACACACACACACTCACATGCACTGTCTCTGCATATCTCTTCCTCTCCCCCTCCCCTGCCTACCTCTCCCTGCCTTCCTTTCCCTCTCCCCTTTCCTGTTGGCTCACTCTTCCTAATGAGCCCTCAGGAAGCCTCTGACCTTTGAACAGTGCCATGGATCGAGTCATGTCTAGATCCGTGGACACTTGCATTTAGATGAAGGACAGAAATGGTTCCCAACAGATGTTAGAACAGCTTGAACCCAGCCGCTTCAAACCCTGGGTACTTGAATCACCCTTCATACAGCTGTTTCCACCACTTCAGCCCACCCCTGTCTCCACACATGCATACTTCAAGGAGAAGATTTTAACAGTGGTATTTTTTTTTAAATTGTTCCTAAATTTTTAGTAACATTTTCATTTTCCCGTTGATGTATGTCTTCGTTTAGCTTGCTGTGTTTCAAACAGAGCCCAGAAATGTCATGTATTGGAAACTTAGTCTCCAAATTTATATGTTAATGAAATTTGGAGATAAGACCTTTGGAAAGGAGTTAAATTATAAGGGCAGAATCCTCATGGATGGATTAATTCATCCACAGATGGAAAAAATAAAGAAATTATGGGTTCCTGGGGAACCAGCTTTGTCATAAAATCAGTCTGTCAGCCCAAGGCCTCATTGAATGCCAACCAGACGCCAGCCTCATACGCTTAAACTTCCAGTCTCCAAAACCATAAGCCCAATAATCTCATTTTCTTTGTGAAGTATCAGTCTAAAAATTTACCTAGATATTTTGCTATAGAAACAGAAAACAGACCAAATGAAAGCTGTGTTCTTTTCCTTTACCTCCCCTTCTAAATTTTGATAAAGAATGCATCTTTTTAAAAGAGCAATTTACTGCTAATACAAGTTATTAAAAAAAATATTAGGGGGTTGGAAGTTTGATCTTGTGGTAGAGTACTTGCCTAGCATGCATAAAGACTCAGGTTCAATTCCTGAGTACCTCATACATAGAAAAAGCCAGAAGTGGTGCTGTGGTTCAAGTGGTAGAGCTCCAGCCTTGAGAAAGTCCAAGGACAGTGCTCAGGCCCTGAGTTCAAGCCCTAAGACTGGCAAAAAATAGATATAATTTAGAGCCATCCACATACTCTTTTTTCATACTTTATGAAAGCAACTTTATGGCACTTCATAATTTATGTATGCATCTGCTGTTTCATGTGTCAGTAGAGCTATGAGAGCATCACCTGTAGAATGACATCCTTTCAGAGTCATCAGTAAATCTTCCTCTTCTTTCTCCTTTTCCCATTTCCAGACTCCTAAATAACATGAGGCTACTTTAAAGGAGTATAAATGGACTATAAAGAAATACTATATTAAGTTGATGCTGGAAGTGTTGTTTAATGGTAATCAGCTTGCCTCACATCCACCAGACCTTGGGTTTAATTCCCTGTACTACAAAAAAAAGTGCCTAAAACTGAAAACAGCTCTTATATCGACTTTATTTTGAAAAGCACTTATCTACCAAGTGCAAAAGTTAAGAATCCTCTGACCCTAACATATCTTTCATTGGGGTAAGGATAGGCAGATTTTGTAACATTTATTAAATTCAGTGGACAATTATTGATCTGATCATGAAAATATAGACATCGTACAAAGGTTGACCCTGCTTTCAATTATTGCAGTGGGATTTTTCCCCCACTATTCCTTTCTTGTCATCATCAGTATCAACTGAAAGTGTTTAGATTTGTTGGTCTGTCCAGCTTTAAAATTTAGCAAATTAGCAAAAGCCAAATGAGGGAAAAGACAATTGTGAGGTTTGAATTCAATTCTTCTGAACCTGAATATTTGCTTCTCTGACATTTAGAAAAAAATCAAGTTTTATGAGACAATTGGAAATCTGAACACTGACTGCACTGATTATATTAAAATTTACTGTGTGTTATTTTACAAGTGTGGGTAAAGGATTCTGTCAACCTCGCCTTTTTTGAAACAGTTTAATTTAAAGGTAGACATGAAAAATATAAAAGAAATAAGTTATAGATGCAATGATGTCTAGAATTTGCTTCAAAATAATATGGGAGGAAGGGAATTAGTAGAGTATGGGTATCAAGATGATTCCTCATTGGTCATTACTGAGGTGTGGGGAAAGCACTATTTTCTCCATTTTTATCCATGTCTGCAATCTCCCACAACAAATTCAACTTTAATAATAAATAGTAAAGATGGAAACTGTGTTTTATACATACAACTGTCTACATAACAGCGCCTGAGCCAATATTTTGGGGAATTTGCATCCCAGTTTTCTCTGGGAGCCAACAGGAATTTCAAAATGGGTCTCAGAATGGGCATTAGGATGAAGAGACCACTAAATATTGAGCCCAAAATGGGTCGTTGGTGAAAGAAGCCATTTCCCCTGGAAATGCTGGGAATAAGTCAGTGTGTTACCAAAAATATGCCTAGATTCTGACAGATGTCCCCTGTGAGAAAAGCACTAGTGTTGCTCTCCTCATCAGCGGAGTCAGCACCAAAGGACCCCCAAAATAGCACCAACAAGGCTTTGTAGGAGAATGAAGGAAAGACAAAGGACATTTGTACTTCCTTCCCAACTCGCCTGTCATTCTTTCTGAGTGCTCTTCCAGAGAGGGACGCCTTTTTGGGCACCTTCAGTGGGTGAGGAGGTACAGAAAGGCTCTTTGGACAACCATCCAACAATATCACAGTTGGAAAGGCATTTGAAGAAAGTTTCTGTGTGAGAATTTTGCTGCAGCTATATTCATATGCACAGAGAGCAGTACAAGGATACTCATGAACACTTGACCCTCTTTCTTAGAAACAACAGAAATAAATATGGCCGCATAATAAACACCATACAGTTCTTAAAATAATCAAGGTCCATCTCTAAGCATTGGCAAAGAAGAATGCACAAGACAGAATATGAGTCATAAAACATGAGACCAACAATTTAAGCCTAAAAGGATTCTAATTTATGTTAGGGAGGTGTGCGGACTCTCAGGTCTATTCCACTAGATCAATTTGTATGACCATAGACATAGTCGAGGCTCACTCTAAGCTGGGAAAGGAGATTTATAGGGATCATATTCCATCTCAACGCTGTCTAGCCACAAAGCCTGTACTCCCAAACCGACCTAGCCTCTTTCTATTGGCATATTTGATCTTCTACAGTTAACATTTAGCAATTCCTTGGCCATGTGTGCTACACAACTGTTTCCTGAAGGGTGAAACTGTCGAGCCAGACAGAGCAAGCCAAGCCCACTCTCCTATGGAGAATCCAATCATTGATACCAGGACACTTCACTTCTTGACATTTTCCCTTTGCTATTGGGAAGCAGGGTGTTTATCTCTCCTTTCTCCTTGCTCCACACATATACATGCAATTCTTTTGAAGAGAAAGAAGGAAAACCAGCTTGGTACTTTTTCTACTTACAGTCATTGGCCAGGAGGAACACAGCAAGGGAACCTAACATTGACAGACTTGGGTGTCTTTTCTTTTCAGGAGAGAGATTAAAATAAGCTTAAAATCTATAGAAGAGCAGAACAGGCAGACAAGAAGAACTGTTTTGAAATAAGCAGTGTCTTCCCTCAGTTCCCTGAAGATATGAATTGACTGTGCAAACTACATCTCGTGTGAGAAGAAATCTCCGATTTTGACTTCTAGATGATATTGTGATGTCTCTTTCTGATCCACTGCAATACCCCATCGTGTTTAACATGTACTGCCTAAAGCCATTCAAAGATGTGGTAAGATGCTAGTGGTTTAGGTGCCCATATGGTTTTGCTAAAGGCTGAGTAGAAAAGTCTTTCACTGAAAGACTTTTAGAGGTGAAAAATTCAGAAGCCAAGTGGTGACCATCAGACCGTTATGGTGTATGTGTGGTTCTAATCCCAAGCCCGCAACAGCCACAGGCTTGGACTTTCATAGTCTTTAAAAGAAGCATGTGGAGTGGGCAACTTACACATGGAGAGAAGCCAGCTGTAGGCACTGACTCCACAAGGTCACATCTGCGCAGAGAGTGACCTTGAGCAGGATATCTTCACCTTGACTGGAAAGCAGGAGGCAGGATTGGTACTAAACTCCAGTGTAGAGGGGACAGCAGGTTGGAGGGAAATCTGGCTGAATTAGTTCCCCTTCCATCTACCCTGCTTTCCCACCACTTGTTTAACCAACCAGACAATGGATGGAATCTGTAAACACAGTGACCTTCAGCAGCCATTTTAGCTGCCTTCAGCAGTCCAGACTTAACTCAGACACTAGGTTGTGATTTCCTACTGCTTTGTTCCTCACTCTGGGCTCTCTGTTTTTTTCCAAGGGTGACACACTGTGTGGAGTATTCAATACCAATCTGACTAATATAGATTGCAGTTTAAGGATTGCTTCCTGGACTTCACAAGCCATCCTATAAATAAAATCCTGGGATTATTCTGGCTCCTCAGCAATAACATCCAGGGCCAAATCCTTCCATCTGTGTTCAACCTCCATGTCATGGTTGTTTTTCTCTATTACACCTGTGTCTCAACAGTCTTTCTCCACCTCTCTCTATGATCAACTTCTCTGTGTCTAGATTGACCAGCTAAATATTCCCACTGTTAGAAAATGTGGCACAGTACTAACAGAAACCAGAATTATTCAAACCACATTATCTTTCACAACTATTGAGAAAGAGAAAAAAATATTTAAATTAGAAAGGACAGAAATAACTGGGAGAGAAAACTATTTCTCCTGGGCAAAAGGAACAGCAGCTTGTTATAATGAAGAGTCCAAAACAAAAAAATACCCTGGACTCAAGGACTAGCTCCATTCTTGGCTCAGACTAAGGCTTCAAATTCCTTATCTACAAAAGGGGGCAATTAGACTACTTTATATCAAATTACTTTTATCTCACAGTTTGGTATTCTTGTCTGAAATGATTTGTTAGCAGTTCCTTTTTTATTTTAATTGTATTGATCTCATACTAGATTCATCATGAAGACAAGAATATGGATGTCTTCCACCAATTCCACCGTTTACATGCTGAACAAGGATTGAATGAGTAAGGAAAATTCTTATCATCGGAATATTTCCCACCTATCTTGTTTTTCTACTAGGAAGAACAATCTGAAGAATTATCAGGGAAGGTGTAAATCTTGGCTGTACCCTATCTCCATTGCCAAGGCTAACCTACGTTTTCTTCTAAGCCCTTGGAATCTTGGGACAATCAGCTTGGCCTCTTAGAACCATGGGTATCATTTGGAATCTTTGTATGTTCAGTATCAAAAGATGATAGTTTCCAAGATGTCCTGAATCTTCAAATCAACTTGGGGCAAAGTATGAAGCATTCTGAGATGAAGATAAGCAGTTTCTCACCCACTGCTATGTTTAATAGTTGAAAATATTCTGCCCAAGCAAAACCTATTCCATTGCCTCATCTATTAAAATCAGGAAAAATAAGGAGAAGTAGCCTGAATACCAACCCTGTGACGTAGTGGAAAATCCAAGATGGCTCTACCATGCTTATTTAGGTTAACTTAAAAAACTTATGCTCAAGTCTAAATAATTGTTTTTTCAGTCGTGAGGTTTGAACTTTGGGCCTGGGTGCTGTCCCTGAGCTTTCAGCTCAAGGCTACCGCCTATCCCTTGGTCTGGGTGTTGTCCCTGAGCTCTTCAGCTCAAAGTTACTACCCTATCCCTTGAGCTGCAGTGCCACTTCCAGTTTTTTGGTGATTAATAGGAGGTAAGAGTGTCAAGGACTTTTTAGTGCTCAGGCTGGCTTTGAATCTTGATCCTCAGATCTCAGCCTCCTGAGTAAGCTAGGATTACAAGCGTGAGCCATCATACCTGGCTCAAAGTAATTTTGATTGGACTTCCAAAACAAAACAAGACAAAACAAAACCCAAACCTGATGCCCTGTATCTTTAGTTCAAGATCAGTTACAGATATGAAAAAACAGAAGAATTGTAGCTAAGCAGAAAAGCACATCCTTTAATATGTCAGTTGGCCACAAGTCGACTGCACAAAGCCAAGATAAATCTTGAGTTTCTTCAGTTATAAAGTATCTAGGTACAAAGCATTTTTTTCTTCCTAATTAACTCTGCCCCTTCCAATTTTTACAGAGTTGCTGAATTAGACTGTATATAGAGAAGCGCATCTGGATGGGAGAGAGAAATTACCATTGGAAAGTTGGCTCTCTGTATCTGCATTCATAGTTCCAATCAAGCACACATTAAAAAATGGCATCAGGCTTGTGACCATTATATCTGTACTGAATACAACCCCTAAGCAATACAGTACAACAATTTACATCATATTGGGTATTACAAGTAAGCTAGAGAGGATTGAAAGTGCACAAGAGAGTGTGTTTTATGTAAATAATATATCATCAAAATAGAAGTGACTTGATCATCTGATTTGGGATACTCCTTAGAAGTATCCCATCCCCTGCAGATACAAGAAAGGACCACCCATGAAAATGTGTAGTGTCCCTTCCTCTTATTACTCAATCAGAGCCTACTCATCAATCATCAATCATGTGCTAATAACTATCACTGTCCCCTGAAAATTCAGAGAATGCAAGAGAAGGTCCTACTAGCAAGATGCTGAAAATTCAGAAGAAGACTCAGACAGGTAAGTAGTGTGAGGTACAGAAATCAGGGGGTCCGGAGGGGCACTTTCAGGTACTTCTGACAGTGGTTATAGAAAGCTCACTTAGCAGAGGTGAACTTCAAGAAGGACCATAACCTACTAAAATTGGAAGAAACTTTTCTAATACATATAAAACATAGAGAGAGGTGATTAGCGTCTTTGCGAAAACCCTTTTGACCTCTATTTCGTATCTGAGTGCTATTCTACAAGGTCACATAGCTGGTGTTAGTCCTCAAGTTAGAATTCTACAGCCATGTAATTCCTACTGAACTTCATCCAATTGTTTTTCCTATGGACCAATTTTCCCTTAGCTGCTAACCCTTATTTTGCACGATTTTCTGCTAGAATTCAGCTGGCCCGCCAAATTTAGTATTGCCTGACAATTTGACAAGCACATACTCAATTTCTTTGTCCAGATCACAAAGCCTATGACTAGAATAGATCCACCCTCAACCCAGAGCAGGTGGCTTACCACTAGGTATGTCCCAGGCTACTCTCCAAGAATTCTTGCCAAGGACAGAATACATGTGAATAGGCCTCCAGCTTATTAGTGAAGGAAAGCATATGGCCAATGGAGAATTCTATTATGTTGAGAAAAGGAAGCCTCAAAAAATAAAGCAAATAATCAAACCAATCTCAGTGAAATGGCTGTATATGCCTTTGGCCCATGTTCATAATAGAGGAAGGTGAAAGCATGAAGAGCATACTTCTTATCACTAAAGAGTCTATATCCTGCTATTTAAGAGGCAAGTCAACCTTTTGGTTGACCAGAACATCAAGAGAAAAATTCTGCCGCATTGAGATGGTCACTTGCATAGGGTCTGCCCATTTGCTGAAATAATAGCTCTTTCAGAGGTGGGGTGAGCTCTGAAAGTGCTATTTCATCAGCTCAGGCTCCATCAGAAACCCCATGGTCAAGAGAGAACCTACTTAACCAACCTCAAAACTCGATAGGATCCAGAGAGTTTTTCCACATTCCGGTCTTGTCTTTATTTCAATAACATCTCTGATCTTGGCTATTCTTAAATCTGATATCATTCCTATTCTTCATGATGGATCATTTCTCTGTCGGCTTGGCTAAGCCATAGTATCAAAGAGAGTTAGAGAAACACCATTCTTAGTGTGGCTGGAAAAAAATGTTTTTTAGGATGAACTTACCATTTAAATCAGTCAGCTTCAATTAAGCAGTAATGGGGTTGGATTCATCAAATCAGTGTAGGGCCCTGAACGAGAATAGAGATCTCCAGAAAGGAGAGAAAATTCTGCCACTCCATGGCCATCCCAATCTCTCCCTCTTCCTCTCTTCTTTCTCTCCCTCCCTCTCTCCCTTCCCTCAACATATCTCTTCAATACTGGCATTTGAACTCAAGGCATCACCCTTACTCTAAGCTGATTAGACAGGCACTTTAACACTTGAGTCATACCCCTAACCCCTTTCACTTTTGTTCATTTTGTGGTAGGGGGGGCTCAAATCCAAGGACTGACAGTCTGGGCAACTCTGAAGTGAAAAGTTAAGACCACTAGGATCTGAGATAGCAGCTGGCACCAGTACAGCAGCGGCTGTGGTCCTCACTGTCACATATCCAGCACTTCATGTATCTGAAGCAGTTATGACCTCTCATCTACCTTGCATGAGCCACCATGCCTGGCTCACTTGTTGAGATGGGTTGTTATACTTCTTATCTCCTGGACCAACCTTGGACTCTGATCCCTCCTGTCCTCCCCTTCTGAGTAGCTGGAATTATAGGCTGTGCCTATCCAGACAAAATTATTACTATTTATTGAGTTTACTATTGGCCCTATGCAAAACCACTCTCAATATAAGTAGATGGTTATCTTTCATTTCTATATGAAGATAGGTCCCAAAATTTTGAGTCATTAAATAACTTACCAAAAGTTACAAAGTAAAATAAAAGGCTGAAATTCAAATGATCTCTTTGATCTTAGTACGTTATGCTCTGATCAACTCTCACTGTATTCTATCCCCTTCATAAAGTGCAAAACAAAAGTCACAGTTCAGTTTGCTCTATAATATAAGCATTACAATTTAAGATAGAGAATAAACCCTGTCCTACTATAATTAGAAACTCTGCACCTAACTCTTTTCCAAACATTTGAATCAGACTATGCTTTGGGGTCAGGAAGTGAGAAGGTTAAGTTGCTTGTTCAAGTATTAATAATTTGATTCTATGGAGATAAAATCTCAATCATGAATGTTCACTTGGAAGTTGTGCAGTTTTCCTTAGCCTTAAGGAAGGGAATATTAGGAATGCTACAGCTGGGGGACTCTGCTAGGCAGCCTCAGTCCTGACCCATCCTGGCTCTTCTTGTCTGGTTCTCCTCTCACTTCTTACTGGGTGTGGACCCAGTGATCTCTGGGTAAGAAGACTCTGGAACTGGCATCCACATAACAGAGTCAGCCATGATGCCTGAAGGTTACCAATCGTAACAAAGAACAAGAGAATGGACACCCCCTCCCCAGTCCCACCCAAACCCAAGCATTGCAAATCCAGGGATTGAGAGTAGGGAGAACTCTGAAGTGAAAAGTTAAGACAGCTAGAACCTGAGGTAGCAGCTGGCATCAGTACAACAAAGGCTGTGATCGTCACTGTCACATACCCAGCACTTCACCTATTTGAAGCAGCTCATTCATTTGTATCATCTTTTTTTTTTTTTTTGCCAGTCCTGGGCTTGAGCTCAGGGCCTGAGCACTGTCCTTGGACTTTTCTCAAGGCTGGAGCTCTACCACTTGAGCCTCAGCACCGCTTCCAGCTTTTTTTTTCTATATGTGGTACCGAGAAATCGAACCCGGGTCTTCATGCATGCTAGGCAAGCACTTTAACCACTAGGCCAAACTCCCGGCCCAGCTCATTCTTTTGTTGATGGGCTGAAAATAAACATAGTAATTCAGGAGTCTCCATTGTAGGCTGGCTTACATTTCCTTTGACTATAAACCAGGAGTGGTAGAGCAGGATCCCTTAGAAGTTCTGTTTTTAGCTTTCTTAAGACACGTCCATAGTGATTTCCATAGTGGTTGCACTGGTTTACATTCCCAGCGAAAATGTTATGCAAGTTCCTTTATCACTGTATTCGTGTCAGCATTTTTTTCTGTTTTCTTGATGATTGCTTGAGTGTACATTTTAGTGTTTGTTTGATTTCTGTTTTCCTAATGGTAACAATTTTCTTGATGATTGCTTGAGTGTACATTTTAGTGTACGTTTGATGTCTGTTTTCCTAATGGTAACAATGTGACATCATGTCCTTATCAGTCCCCCAAAGGCCCCATCTGTACCTAGCAACTAGTAGAATTCCCAAATTTGTGTGGACGGATGCCCCACCAAGGTCCACTGAGCCTATTGTATGCATAAAGTAAACCTTTAATGCAGTAAAATACTAAGATATGAGGTTTACCTATTCCAGCAGCCAAATTGTATGAGGTCATAAGTGGTACATCATATCATCATTTTTTCTTTTTCAGTACTTGGGAAGCACAGACCATTTTAGGAAATACCAGGGCCCACGTTTGCTAGGTAGGCATACTTCCACTTGAGCCATGCCCCTACCTTTCTTTTTGCTTTGCTTCTTTTCTAAGGTCTTGTACTTTGCCTGTCTAGTCTAGAATTTCAATCTTCCTAGCTATAGCCTCCCTTAACTAGGACCACGAAATACACCAGCATACCCAATTTGTTTTGTTGAGATGTGGCCCTCTCTGACGCTTGGCCTAGACTGTCCTCTGACTACCATGTTCCTGACCATTCTCTTCCGCAGCTGGGATTACAATCATGAGCCATAACATCCAGCCTTCCATCATTTTCAAATGCAGAGTCTTCCAATATATGTAGCTTTGCTTAGGCTATAAGTGCTAAAGTCAGGATTCAAATTCAAGCGCTTTGGCCTCAGAACTGGTAGGTGAGCCACTCGTTCTTTCCTATACGGAGTTGTAGAGGTTGATAATGCATGCACCATGTCCATGTAGTGATGGACGTGAGGTCAGCGCTCAACAAATGCAGCTTAATGTCATGGCTCATGATCATTCCAGTGTCTTCCCATGGTCCTTCTTCAGACCCATATTGCTCAAGGCTACCACCCTGCCCTTGAGCCACAGTGCCACTTCTGGTTTTCTAGTGGTTAATTGGAGATAAGAGTTTCATGGACGTTAGTGCCCGGGCTGGCTTTGAACAGCGATCCATAGATCTCAGCCTCCTGAGTAGTTAGGATTACAGTCATGAACCACTGTGCCTCACTCTTTGCTGCCTTCTTATTTTTCCTCTATCTTGCATGTTAATCCTAACTCAAACTTACTGTAAGTCTTCATCTATAGGGAATAGTCCTGCTGCCCTCCTTTTCAGTGAGATTCTAGCTGTATACCAATATTCCATACAACAAGCTGAGACAATGTCCATGTTGTAATGGGTCTAATTTCACTGCAACGACTTTACAGATCTTTCTTCATCTGGGTTGCTATCATCAACTTTGAAAGAACCTCTTCATAGCTCTGTACATTAAATTGGAGGATGAATCAAAGTCGGGGAAATAGCTAATAAGGCAGAAGACAAAACCAAGACTCCAAATGTTCACAACAAGCTGGAAGGATGGACCAAAGCCAAGAAGAAATTTAACAGTGAAAAACAAATGGCAGAATCTTGGAAGAACAAACCCTTAAAGGTCATTGACTAGAGCCTTTGATTAAATCCTTGAACTGGAAGGATTTCCTCCCTGTTGATTTTTGACTATTCTAGACACATCTGTTTCTGATTATCTCTGAATGTGTGAAGAAATTACCTTATCTGCTTAAAAATCTTGTTAAATTCCAATTAAATGGACTGGGTATAGCTTAGATTTTGTAAACCCCAAGCTCTTACAGCAGCTGCATCTGAATCAGACTTGTATTTAATCCCAAGTGTGTGATCTCAGCTTTGGAAAGTGTTTAGTGAAGAAACTCCAGTGTGTTTGTTATCGATCTGGTGGGGAAAACACCCCAATACAGAGGTTATACGGTCATTTTACTGGTTCCCATGACCTGAGAAAGAGGAGCTACAGAAAGAGTAAATTTGCATTCCTTTTTCTCTTCTTTTTCTTTTCTTTTTTTCTTTCTTTTTTTCTTTTTTTTTTCTTTTTTTTTTTTTTTTTTGCCAGTCCCGGGGCTTGAACACGGGGCCTGGGCACTGTCCTTGGGCTTTTTTCTCAAGGCTAGAGCTCTACCACTTGAGCCACAGCACCACTTCTGGCTTTTCTATGTATGTGGTACCAAGGAATCAAACCTGGATCTTTGTGCATGTTAGGCAAGCATTCTACCACTAGGCCAAACTCCCGGCCCCAAATTTGCATTCTTTTTAAATAACTGAGTAATTAGAATCAATATCCTAGCATCCCAGACAAGAGAAGAGTTAGTAGGTTTGATACCCGGAAACAATGCTAAAGTCAAAGGTCTTTCAAAATGTGATGGCATTAGTGAGTTTCCTTATGTCATCTACATAGTGTATTTCAGCGTTGCTCATCCTGCATTGTTCTCTTTTCCTCCTCCTTTCCTCCTCAGGCTCCTCAACAGTTCCATACTCACAATCACCATGTGTATATATGTGTACATGTGTGTATATGTGTGTGTACATGTGTGTTCAGTCTAGATGCTGCAAATGAGAAAAAGCGCAGGATATCTGGCACTTTGAACTTGGCTTATCTCATCCAACGTGATGATCTCCAGTTCCATCCACTTTCTTACAATTGGCACAAGTTAATTTTTCTTTATGGCTGAGTAATATTCCATCGTACATAAGCAATGCATCATATTTTCTTTATTCATTCACCAATTGTTGGGACATTGGCTATTGTACACAGAACTGCAATAAACATAGCCATACACTATGTTTCTTCTGTGTGGTTTTACATTCCTTCATAAGTATGCCCAAGAGTAGTATAGAGGGGTCATAAAGTAAATCTACATTTACTTTTTTGAAAAACGACCATACTGAAACCTGTTAAGCAATAGGGGGTAATGGGAAATGGTGAAAGAGAGCAGTAAAAGAGGTTAATCTTGGCAAATTATAATATATCCATCTGTGAAATACCATGATAAAACCCAGGCATATTGTACAACTAATATACACTAAAATATGATAGGAAAGTAAAACAGTTGGGGGTAGGGATTGGTGGGAGAGGGGAGGCTCAATGGAGAGGGTGCACATGATGAAGTGCTTTATATGCATGCATACCACAGTGAAACATGTTGAAATTGTTTTAAGAAGAGGGAGTAAAAGGATAGGGGAGTGAAATTCTCCTGTATAACTAATACAGCTTAATAACTTAAAAAAAAACTTCAGTGATTTAGTTTCAAAATGGGAGTTTAAATTTAAAAGTTTCGTTCCAATCAAGTCCAGGAAAAGATGAAGGGTTAGACTGAAGAGTGGGTGGTATTGTGGTAGGTAATAATTAAAACTATTTCTCTTAAATTGTGAAAGACACCAGAGTTACTTAGGGTCCCTACTAGAATTCACAGTACTGAGGCCTGCGCCAGGACGATTGAGGTGGAAGTGCTGAGGACAAGGCCCAGGAACCTGCATTTTTTATTGTTGGGATGCTGTATAAAGGGTTACAGTTACATTCATCAGGTAGTGGATACATTACTTCTTGAGCATTGATACCCCTTGCCATGTTTTTCTCCTACTCTCCCTGCCCCCACCCCCTCGCACTCATCTTATTTTCCCCTTCCCTTCCCTATTTCAAATAAAGAAATAAATATATACCAGGTACCAAAGTCAGGAACCTGCATTTTAACCAAGTGCTCAGATAGAGTTCATGATCATGGGAACCTCTAGAGTGGGAAAAAAGATATCTCGATATTCCTCTTTCTTCAGAGAAATAGAGCTTGTGATTTAAATTAAATGATGCTTCTGTTGTCCTTAAGGTACTACGCTATCTCTCATCTCTTTTGCTGTCCCTTGGTTATCTCATATTGTTACAGTATCTCACTTTGTTGCCTGATATATCGGATATATTTGTATTTGGTTACTTGAAATTGGATAGGGAATGGGGGAAAACAAGATGAGGAGTGGGGGTGGGGGTGAGGGAAATGGGGACCAAGACAGGTGGAAGGGTATCAATGTATGTGAATTAATGCACCTTCTATCTGGCAAATATCATGTAACCCTTCTATTAATTACAATAAAAATATATGAAAAAAATAATAATGCTTCTTAGTATTAGACTATGCCTATTTGGTTCTACTAGAGGCTTCTCTTTTTGTACAGAAATTATTCCTAAGCAGAAAAGCACACTTTTCAATGCTTTAGAGAACACCTCGTGGTATGGATTATAAACCTATGGCCAAGACACCTCCTGTTTCCTGGCAGAACTCCTAATGGCTAGGAGGACAGTATCCTGAGTACTGGCTGTAGAAGGCCAAACTGGTCATAAGAAACCACAAGTGAATGAGGACATAAAGATACGTTATCTTAGTTCAAGGAATGCTTGAGTACCTTCTTATTTGTTCAGCTATCCATCACTGTATATTTACATGCATATTCATTATATGGAATAATGGCGACTCCGTCCCACTGTATCCCTTTGTCTGTGATGGGCTATTTTTTTTTTTAGCCTAGGGCTAGAAAATCCTGAGCAGGTTTTTAAATCATTTTTTTTCTGCTCTTCTTAATCACTAGAACAGATTTCTTTTCATAGCTCATGTATCTTGTTCCTTGTAAGACTGATGTCATCTAGAGCTTTGCTGTCCCACCCCCAGTTCTACACTGCCAGTAGTCCAAGCTAAAGCCAGATGACTAGATTTCTGCACTGCCTCTTTCATCACTGCTAGCTGCGATTTCTAGCTCAGGTAAGGGTTAGAGAAGGGATTGTGGAACAAGTATATATTCTCACAGCAGAGATGGCTTGGGTCTTGGCAGAATTTTCATGCAGACTCTTTCTCCCAAGTTTATTTCTGGGGTTTTCCTGAGATGTCCCCCCCACACACACACACCTTAAAACCTTCCATTGCTATTCCTATAGTCAAGAGATGGAGTCTCCCAATGGCTGCTTGTAACATTCCAGTTCTCAGCTTTTGGATTCACCCTCTGGTAAATGCATTCATCCCAACTGACAGTGCTCACGACATTGGGTCATTTCCTTCAAACATGTCACACACTTGTTCCACAAGGAAACACCACCGCTGTACAATTACACGCCCTCTGGGGCAGCCTCTGCCCCTGCTCTGTCTCCTCAAGCCTTTTGCTTTCATGTCTCTCAAATCTGTATTAAATCCCCAAGAGGCACGCCAGGTCAGGCTCTCTGCGTGATTTCTGGCAGCCACTTCTGACTGGGGGGGTGCAAAGCATGAAATCTGCAGAACGGACTCGTCTTCAGTTTTCCAAGGCCTCCAGGGTGACAGATTGCAGGTGAGGGATGGGTTTCTTAAGCGTATAAGGTCTTGACTATGGTCCATTAGTTGCTAGGCCATGGAAGTATGGCATCATTTCCCACCACTGGAGACCCAGTGGACATTAGTGGACCTCGGGAAGGTTGGCATTACACATCCTGCCCTAAGTCTACACTGTGTGTGTGTGTGTGTGTGTGTGTGTGTGTGTGTGTGTGTGTGTGTGCGTACCAACACCAACCACAGTGAGAACCCACCTGAATGGAAATGGTGCTTTAGGAGATGGCACGAGTGAGAATGAATATGAAAGAACATGGTAAATGTAAAGTCACAAAGATGTTGCCGTCTCTCTTCTGTGGCATTTGTGTTGGAGGACATTAACATCCTAGAAAAGCCCGGAGAGGAGAGAAACATGCGCCAGGGAAGTGTGCCAGCTCCAGTGCGTGAGCCTGGTGAAGGGCTGGGCTGGGAGTGGCATTCTGCTCTCCCTGCCTACGATGCTGCAGGGCTTGGTGTCTTTCTGCTCTGTTCATCCTCCTGTTTTCCTCTGGGAACCACTGGACTTGGTGATCTGTGAAGTCAAAGCCATTTTGAAAAGTCTAAAAAGAACTTATAAAAGACAGCCCGCCCAGGCTTTGTTAGCCCGTGGAGCCAGTGCGTTCATCTCAAATGCTAGGTAGAAGTGAGAGCATCAATAGCTAGCCTGTGAGGCTGTGGAAGGCTGGTTTGCTCTCTTGTGCAGCGTTTTCCCACCTCTCAGTTCCTCTGTTTTCCCTCCCCCCCCTTTCTGTTTGTCTCTCCCATTCTCCAAGCTCAACTCCTCCCTGGGTGGGAGCTGAGAGCTGCTTTGCTCAGCCAATGCTGGCTGCTAGGGTTCCAAGCAGGCGCCCAATGAGAGCGTAGTAACAGCTCTGCCTCCTCCACCTGCCAACAGCTGCTGTTAGTGTTTCTCTTAAAGGGCCCTTCCCTCTCCCTCCCTCTCCCCCACCCCCTGCAGTTCCTCTCTCCACAGTCTCTTCCCCAATAATCCCACTGCTTCCACGTACTCACCCTCCCACCCACCCTTCTTTCCTTATTGACTTTCTCTTTTGACTCCTCTTCCTTTCTCTCATGTACACCTATTTTTATTGTCACGCTCTAGCTCAACCCCTGCCTTTACTCTGTTTTCCTGCCCCAAGGCTTTCCCTCCTTTTCTTTCCCTCTTTCTCTTTTGTATCCCTGGTTTTCAACTATCTTCCTAGCTGTGAGTAGCAGGTGACAGCGATCGATTCCAGCTTACTAGGGAAAAAGGTTCTAGAAATAACTAAGGCTAGGACAAGCTTCACTGACATACTGAACAGATCCTAAGTGAGGACTCTCCCTTTCCTTGATATACAGGCACCAGTGGTCAGAGTCCTGAGTACACATTCATGAGTTGATTGTACTTTGGGTTCTGCAAGGTTTGGTCTCAACTTGGCAAATTCCTAAATGTTATCCTCTTGGTTCACTGGAAGCATTGCAAAGTGAAAGCACCTTAAAATATTCTGAACAGAAGCAAGACAAAAATGGATTCACTTACTAGTAGGGGTCAACAGTTTGTGTCAGAGATGAGCTAATTGCTCACCCATCCTGTCTCTTCTGTCTGAACACATAGGAAAACCAAATTCCCCAGCCACATTTGCAGTTGGGTGCAACGGATTCTTGTTGAGAGAAAGTGGGCAGAAGTGATTCATGCCACTTCTAGATGCAGCCATGAAATGTGATGTTCCAGATGCTGGAAGGAAAGGAAACTGCAATAGAGCTATGCAATGGACTGGTCCTCCGTCGTGGAGTCACCACTGGGAGAGAGGCCTGACGAACACCCACTGTGATGTGGGTAAGAAACAAATGCACTGCGTGCAGACACTGCATGTTAGAGGAATGATCAGGAAATAGTAACTTGTTTCTGTTGTTCCAGGTATCTTGTCCTCTGAACAGAGATACATGAGAATCTTTGTCCTCAGTTTGCTTGATGAGATTAAAATGGGAACAAAGACAGAAGTTGGTATATTTAACTGCAAGGCAATTCAAGCGTTAGCTCAAGAGGCTCTGGAAAGGGAAACAGAGGTATTTAGTCATTACCAAGCCTGGGGTACTTCCATTTAGAGGCAAAGAAAGGAAGACGAGGAGGGAGGGAAAAAGGGGGGAGGAGGAGAAGGAGAAGGAGGAGGAGGAGGAGAAGGAGGAGGAGGAGGAGGAGGAGGAGGAGGAGGAGGAAGAAGAAGAAGAAGAAGAAGAAGAAGAAGAAGAAGAAGAAGAAGAAGGAGACGACATTTGTATGTACTCAGATGTATGAGATGAGGCTGAAACAATGAAACATGCAGGTTAAAAGGCTTCATGGAGCATCATACTAAGAAAAGGTTCTAGGTTCTTGAGGAAGGAACTGGCCCAAACCTTGAGTCACACCACTGTCTGGTTAATGTCTCAAAGCAGGTATTGAGTAGGTATTGACATTTCTTTGACAAATGAAATTTAGCAGAGTGTGTCTGAACAAGGACTCATTCACAAATTGGGCAGTGCTCAGAACAAGGAGAGTTTCGGAGGGCCCCATTCTGACAGGTGGACAGTGAGGAGAGACAGAAACTGGGCAGAAAGTACAGAGATAGTGTCTATGGATACAACCACCGGTCTGCCTTTTCTGGATATGGTCTGACCAGTCCACTACCTGTGGTTGGCTGGAGCTTAGCTGCTTATGATTGGCTGATATCTGGCTGCCTTTTACACAAGCAGATACTCCTAAGTTAATTTTGTAGTTTGTTTCTGTACTGAATTAGATTGCCGTTTGCCTTGGGCCAATGAATGTTCCCTTATTTAATTTCACATGAGCAGTCCAAATATCTGACAGATTCCTTAAGCTCACCTCATCTCAATGGACATCTGTCTCCTCAACCTCTCAAGCCCAAGATGCCAGCCCTGTCTTAACTCTTCTCTTTCTCGATAGCCAATCTGTTAGTGAATTCTGAAGGGTTTACCTTCAATATACATCTAGAAGTCAGCTGCCACTCTGTGCCACGCTGCCATCTTCTCTTGCCTGGCCTGAGTTATAGAATGAGTTCCTAACTGGCCTTTCTGTTCCCAGACTCACTTCTGCATTCTCTTCCCTGGCTGCAGTCATATCATTTTTTATTTTATTTTATTTTATTATTTTTATTTTTTTGCCAGTCTTGGGTTTGAGCTCAGAGCCTGAGCACTGTCCTTGGACTTTCTCAAGGCTAGAGCTCTACCACTTGAGCCTCAGCACCACTTCCGGCTTTTTTTCTATGTATGTGGTACCGAGGAATCAAACCCGGGTCTTCATGCATGCTAGGCAAGCACTCTACCACTAGGCCAAACTCCCGGCCCTCATTTTTTATTTTAAAATAGTAATCAGATCTCGTTACTCCAACTCTTCAACTGATTGCCATCTCATTGAAAATAAAAACTGAAGTTCTTCTTATCTCCATGCTCTGGACCCTGCCTTCTCTGATTTCACCTCTTGACACTCCCCTACACTGGACACTGCCAATTCCCTGCCCATATCCCCTGCTTGCCACGAAGATCACCCACAGTCCTTCTGCTTCAGGCTTCTCCCTGCATCCGCTGCAGGTCTTCTATAACTTTATGGGAAGGATCCAAAAGTTATTTGTACCAGTGAAGCAGGGGTTGGGTAGACACTGAGTCTTCTGATTCCACCCAGCTGGTTCCCCCGCAGCAAGTTTCAAGGAGCTCTCAGAGATCTTCTGCAGAGCTGAATTCCATTCTCAGTGGAATTCAACTCATTCCTATTCTCGTTATTAGCTTTCTTCTGTTCTCTCTCACATTTCCCCAGTCTATCATTGTGTTGTTAAGATGATCTCCAGAGTGAACTATTTACACCTCAAATCTGTCTCAGGGGTGATCCCTCACTTGGCTATGGCCAAGTCTGCTTCCTGCCTCTAGAACACAACACATCTGTTGTTCTGTTCCCTCTTCCTAGAATTCTCTTCCCTTGCAGTCCCTCCAGATCCCTCTGCCCAAGTATTCCCTTCTCTGAAGAATAAGTAAGAGGTGATCTCTAGCCCTACACATCGCTGCCTTACTTCTTCTTTGAGCTAACAGAGCCATTGCATGTTGATCTGTTTATTTACACACTATCTTCCCCACTTAAACAACAACAACAAAAATGGGCTGCAGGAGAAAGGGGGTTCAGTCTATTCTGTTGTGTTCACTGCCGCATTTGCAGAAAGAGCAGTGCCCGGCACACACTGGGCGTTCAGTCACTATCTCATGAATGAATGGGCCTGGAGGCAGAGACAAGAGTGAATACACAGTCCAAGACAGGCAACATGGCTGCCGTGGTCTACATGATGACAACCAAGCTCTGCATGTACCCGACAGGTCTAGGGACACACTCCAGTTCTTATTTTCTTATTTAGAAACTTTACCTCATGAAAATGAAAAAAAAAAAGTATCTTCTAGATATTTTAAGTTCTAATCATTGTATCTGTAAGGTTTGCTGAAAGGAAAGTCCATGCAGTTTAAGAGGCGAAGGTTTATTGAGAGAGAGGGAGAGAGAGAGAGAGAGAGAGAGAGAGAGAGAGAGAGAGAGAGAGAGAGAGAGAGAGAGAGAGAGAGAGAGAGAGAGAGAGAGAGAGCGCAGACCTAGAGCCAAACAAGATGGAGAAGATGGAGTCAGGGGAAAGAAAAAAGGCCTTATGGCCAGAAGTGAGAGATTATATAGGGGGGGAGGAGTGTGACCTCAAGGATGAAGAAATACTCAGACTGGGGGACCTCCCACTGCTTCTGGACATGCCAGTTGCCAAGGTTACAGTCTGGGCGGGGATTTCCAGGGTGCACAGGAAAACGCCAAGGGAAGGAATCCTTTCTCCTAGGCAGACCTAACAGTATCATTCACAAATTCTTTACTTTTCAAAGTTCTATTTAAAATTTAAAAAAATTATGCAGGTACCAACTGAAATGGTTTAATGGTTTAATGTGTGAGACACAACATTGCTTTTGATAGGAGGTTAGACTTTGGGTTGATAGTAATAAATAAGCATTAAAAAAATGTAAGAAGAAAAGTCAGCCTGACTCTTGTCTTCATTTCTCTTGTGTCCCTTATACACCATTCCCTTGGGAGGGTGAGTGGATCACACGTGCATTTTATGTCAACCTTCAGGCCCCAGCTTAAGGTATCACGTTCCCTGACGGCTGCCAAAAGTGGTGTTACTCTGGGTTCCTATTTTCCCCCGTGGCACTTGCCATTTTCTAGTAGTATCTACCCTTGTACAGTACAAGCTCCTGGAGAGCAGACTAGGCCTGTTCTTCACAACCATATGCTGAGTGCCTGGTGCATGACAGTCAGACCATGCACACCCCATGAGTGCAACAGTGAAAAAAGGTGTTAGGCGGGGAGCCAGGAAGCCACGCACTCCAGGTGGACCACCAGCCAAGCTGTACTGAGGGCTCTCTCTAGTCCTGCTCTGTGTTTTGCCAAAGGAGTTGACCACCTTACTGAGAGACAGGGGCAGGGTCATCCAGGAAAGTGAAAAGAGGAAAAGAAAAATGAGACACCGGAAGGTAGAATGGAGCACGTAGTCTCTTTTAGCAGCCACTATTCCTTATTTCTTGCCAGAGTATTGGCACCTTTAAAAGCCTTGGCAGTCTTCCCCAACCTCCCTCCTCAATCACAAACCACAGGGCCCAGAAAAAATATATATAGGAAAAAAAATCAATGTGTTAAATCTCCACTGGGCTCAGTGGCAAATCCCTGTAGCTCCCCCCTCTGCTAGCCAGAAAATTGAACTCTTCAGCTCTGCATGGAGCTTGTGTGTTAAAAAACACCCCATCCCCACCTCTTCATACCATTCCTAGCCTGGAGAAAACCCAGGAAGAAGCCCTTGATATCGATATCTCTCTCTCTCTCTCTCTCTCTCTCTCTCTCTCTCTCTCTCTCTCTCTCTCTCTCTCTCTCTCTCTCTCTCTCTCTCTCTCTCTCTCTCTCTCTCTCTCTCTCCCTGCCCTACATTCCTCTAGCTATTGCCTCCCTCATCATCTCTCTGGCTGTCTACTCCCAGCTCCCTTCTCTCTCTTCCATCACCTTGTAAAGCTTTCTGTTCACAGTTCTGCTTTACTTACACTCTCTTTTGAGTGTGTAGGGAGTGAGAGGGAAAGCTGAATTGTTCTCGGAATGTAGATAGTTGGATTGGGAAGAGAATCATGTTACAATGATTTATTTTCATTTCTCTCTAACCATACTCCTTTTAGCTCTCTGCTTCCACATCTGCAGTGTGACATTTTCCATCCCAGGAAAGAAGACGAAGCCGGTAGGCATGTAGGACTGAGGAGGCAGCTGATAACCTTTTGGGGCAGGGGCAAGCCTGCCTTACAAGATGCTTAATTGGCAGCTTTGTTCGTAAGACCCAAGTTTCATGGAAAGAAGAATTCCTCTTCTCACCCATGAAGAGCGTTGCCTGGTTGGTTAGATGGCTGGCCTTTAGAAAAGGAAGGTGTGTATCAGGCATAGATGGGGGGTACCTGAAAGAAGGGGGTGAGCATCAGGATTGATGAGCTCCCCTAGATGCCACCCCCCCCCGTGTGTCCTCCAATGTCACTGCTGCACTCAACACCGCATCCATGTCCCTGGCAGAGACAGTTGGAATTTGCCTGGAACATCCCTGGATACCCCATCCAGCTCTTCCCAGGGCTGGTGTCAATCTGTGTATTTTCACCGTACTGAACCACATCTCTGGTAGCACAGCTTTCCATGAGGTCTGCGAGTCCTCCCTGTGAACAGCAAACCATCAAGTGCTTTGAGAGTCCTTGAACTTGCAATTAGCATCAGAGCAAGGGCCATCTTGTGAACCATTGGCTCCTCATGTTGTAATGGGTCTCTTAGTTTTTCAGCTTTGGTTTCTACAAAACTGAACCTGGCCATGATCCTAGCTTCTCCCCCATGTAGGGACACGTGGGTGAACTGTAACCCCTGCAACTGGTTGTACAGAACAGAACACATCCAAAACATGCCTGTGAGGAAGACTCAGCTACCTTGGAAGTGATGGTAGGAACTGGATCTTTTTTTTTTTTTAATGTGTATTGAGAACAAATAATATACGATCCTCATCCACAAGAAGGTTGTCTTGTTTTTGGTCTGGTTGGTTATGGGACTTGAACTCTGGGCCTGGGCACTGTCTCTTCAGCTCAAGGCTACCGCCCTACCCCTTGAGCCACAGCCCCATTTCTGGTTTTCTGGTGCTTAGTTGGAGATAAGAGTCTCCCAGACTTTAGTGCCCAGGCTGGCTTTGAATGGTGATCCTCAGATCTCAGCCTCCTGAATAGCTAGGATTACGGGCGTGAAACAACTGGCCCCCGGCTAGGAGCTGATCTTACAACGATGAGTCCAAATCTCATCATTAATTTTTTTTTCTTGTCAGTTGGGAGCTGGTAGCTCAGGCCTATAATTGTAGCTAGTCACAAGGCCAAGATCTGAGGATCCTGGGTTTGATGTCAACCCAAGCAGGAAAGTCTGTGAGACTCTTATCTCTGATTAAACACCCCTAAAAAGCCAGAAATGGAGTTGTGGCTCAAGTGATAGAGCACTAGCCCTCAGTATAAAAGCTTAGGGACAGTGCTTTGGGCCTGAATTCAATCCCCAGGATTGGCATACAACATAGCACAGATAGAAATGTGAACAGATCACACATATGAATTTTCATCAAGTGAATGCATGCATGCATTAAGAGCTAACATTTGATCTAAAGCAACCCCAGACCTAGTCCTTTTCCTTATTATTGTCTTGCTTCTTTCTCCCTGCAGGTAGCTTTTTCCTTGACCTCTCCCACCACATTTTCTTTATTATCTTTGCCTCAGTGAAGTACAGCTTCATGTTTAACATCATGTTTGTGAGATCCATTCAAGCCAGAGCATGAAGCTCTAACCCATTTGTCCCATTGTGGTAAAGGCTTCTGTTTTATTAATATATATATATATATATATATATATAAGCTTTTTCTACCAGTACGAACATTAGGGCTGTTTCTATTAATTCTTAGCGGCTGTTTCTATTAATTCTTAGCCTTTAAAGGTAATAGTGCTCTAAATATTCTTGCTCAAGTCTTGATGAATTCTGGTAGAAGAAAAGACCCCACCAATATGTCTATATCCTAATCCTTGGGCTGTATGAACACTTTGCAAAGGGCAATTGAAGTAGCAGATAAAGGAAAATTTGCTAAAAACAGAAAAGGCACCATGAAACTGCAATGGGTATTAAATGTGGAAGGAAACAGAAGCAGAGGTTTGAAGATGTCATATGAGAACTTTTCTTCTGTGCTGGTGTTTAGACGACTTGCCAGACTGTGGGCAGAGAGAAGGCAAAATGATGAGACGAATTCTTCCCTATATCTCCAGAAGGAACCTTCCAACAATTCCAGATTTGCTGACATTTTGATTGTAATCCAGGAGATCCATTTCTCACTTCTGATCTACAGAACTGTAGATAATAAGCTTGAATTGTTTTAAGCCACTAAGTTTGTGGTAAATGATTACAACAACATAGAATGTGAGTACAACTAAATTCTTATAAAAGAATCATTGGGTTGGAAAATACAGGAGGAAGCTCTTATAATCTTTGGAAGACCTAATGTCTCTCTTATTTTATATGTTTTAAAAAATAATTACCCCAAGCCAGAAAGAAAGAGAGAACCTCAAAGAGAGCAAGGAACAACGTACTATCATATGTAATCATCACTGGAAATCTGCTATCATGCTTAGGTAAAACTCTTTATCTAGATGTGGGCTCTAGAAGTGGGCTTCTTTTACATTCTCAGGTTCTCTGAATATTGCAAGACAGTAAAATGCCTTGGACTAACAATAATTTTTTTTTAAATCTTTGCAAGGGGGCTGGGGATTTAGCTCAGCGGAAGAGTCCTTGCCTGGCAAGTGCAAGGCCCTGAGTTCAGTCCTCAGCTCTGGAAAAATAAAATCTTTGTAAGGACTATGTAAAAAAAAAAAAAAAGAATCATTGGGTTGGAATGTAGTTATCTTTCGTAGATTGAATTAATCAGCTTCCTATTACAATGACAGAAATACTTAAAACAAGTAACTTGAAAGGGAGAAAGGCTTATTTAAACTCCTGGTTTCAGTTTCAGTCCATAGTCACTTTGTACTATTACTTTGTATACCTTAGTAAGAAGGTGACTGCTAGAAAACAGAGCAAGGAGAGACACTAGCCCTGGGGCTACATGCCTGGAATTCTAGCACTCAGAGATTGAGCAAGAAAGACTGAGTTCAAGGCCAACCTGAACTATATAGGGAGACCCTATCTCCAAAACTGAAAAGGCCATGGTCTTAATATCCCCACAAGGCCACGCCCTCAGTGACCTAACGTCCTTCTACTAGGCCCTCCCCACAAGATTTCATCACTTCTGACTTGCTCCACAGCTGGGAAAGGAAGCTTTTAATACTTAGTCCTTCGGAGGACATTTGTCCAAGCGAGAGCAGAAATGTGGTCTGAATGCTCTTATCACTCCACAGCCCACTCAGTTCCTGCTGTCATCAGTATTTTCCCTTATAGCCATTTTATTGTGATACTGCATTTTTATTACAGTGGGCATTGTTCTGACCCCCAGGGAGGCTAGACACCCTTTCATGTAAATTTGGGACATCTGGATCTCCTCTTTTGTAAAGTGCTTCTTCACATCTGTTTCTCTCTCTCTCTCTCTCTCTCTCTCTCTCTCTCTCTCTCTCTCTCTCTCTCTCTCTCTTACACACACACACACACACACACACACACACACACACACACACACACACATCCTGACATAGCACTCCTAAAACCTTTATCAGTGATGGAGTGCTGGGAGCATCCTCTATTCTAATATTTGATATTTGATCCCAGTTTCTGATTCAGAGCTTATAAGTTCCTTGGAATAATATCCTGAGTACCAGAAACATCATTTGTTCAAACGAGGTGACTCTTGGCAGGTCCCTGGATGAGTACTGATCACCAAAAAATGAAGCTATGATTAGAATTTTCACCCCCCAAACTCCATCTTCAAGGAAGTGAGAGGGGCTGGATTCAGTTAAGTATTCATCACACCATGGCATGAAGCTGCCATAAAATCCCTGAAATATAACAGTGTTCTGAGAGCTTCCTCTTGGTGAACACATTTATGTGCAGAAGAATGCATAGAGATACCACTACCTAGACACCAACTCCTGTGCTTCAGACCTCCTCCTCCTCCCCACCTTCCTCCTCCTCCTCCTCCTCCTCCTCCTCCTTTTTTTGTCATGGGGCTTGAACTCAGGGCCTAGACTCTGTCCTTTAGCTCTTTCATTCAAGGCTAGTGCTCTACAACTTGGAGCTAAGCTCTACTTCCAGTTTTTGAGTGGTTCATTGGAAATAAGAGTTTCACCAGGACTTTTCTGCCAGGGTTGGCTTCGAACTGTAATCCTTAGATCTCAGCCTCCTGAGTAGCTAGGATCACAGGTGTGAGCCACCAGAGCTTGATCCAGAACCTTTACTTCTGGCTGCTCATCTATATCCTTCCTAAAACTCCCTAAAATAAAATGGCTAGCTTCAGTGTCTCCATTCTGTGAATCATTAGGGCAGATTACCAAAACTGAGGAAGATGGGTATGGGAACGCTTGATTTGTAGTTGAGTCAGACAGGAGTGTGGGTAGCCTGCCCTCCTATGGTTGTGCTGGACTCGGGTTGGGACAGTCTTGTAGGACAGAGCCTCTTACCTGTAGAGACTGCAAAGACTTTGGGTGAAGAGTGTTAGAGTCTCCTGGTGTAGAAAATCCACACCTAGAGTGTGTTAGCAAAGAATTGAGTGTAGATGGTGGGGGCAGGGGTGCAGGATAGTATTCTCTTAGTATCATGCTATTCCTTTTGGCTGTTGTAGTAAAAGAGGAATAGAATTTAGAATATGGCTCTCTCATTAACTATTCATAAAACCATTGCACATTTTCAAGTCACAAAATTAGGATTTTTCTTTAATATTGTGTAAGATTTTTTCTTCTCTCCTTCTTTAAAATAGTATGGCATGGCTTAGTGATAGAGTGCTTGCCTATCGTGCATGAAGCCCTGGGTTCAGTTCCTCAACACCACCTAAACAGAAAAAGCTGGAAGTGGCATTGTGGCTCAAGCAGTAGAGTGGTAGCCTTGAACGAAAGAAGCTTAGGGGCAGTGCCTAGGTCCTAAGTTCAAGCTCCAGGATTGGAAAAAATAAAATAAAATAAAACAACCAAAAAATAATGGAATTCTACATAGCCAACAGACAAGATAAAATGTTGGCATTCGCAAGGAAGTGGATGAATTTAGAGCAAATCATGTTGAGTGAGACAAGTCAAGACCTAAGGATCAAAAGGCGCATGGTATCCTTAATATGTGGCTATTAAATCCAAAGAGTACAAGAGCTAGGACTCAATAACTGCATACCCAAAGCTATGGACATGGTAATGTAAATACAAACATAATTATATAGACATAAAAACCTATGACTCTATAGACATAATGTTTTATTTCTTAAATTAATATGTTTCTATGACATACAAACCCTTAGCCTAATTTTGATTAAGTTCTAAATACTAAGTCCCAGTGATTGTAAATGGAGATTCCCTCCTTGAACACTTGTATGTTAAACTTGTCATTTGGAATATGATGTAAAAATCAACATTAATAAATTCTTTTAAAAAAAGAAAAAAGAAAAAAATAACGAAAAAAAGTAGATTCTAGCCTAGGTATCATTATCTGGCCATTTAAATAGGTTCCTAGCATGCATAGACACAACACACACACACACACACACACACACACACACAAACTGACACACAATCACCAACATTTATGGAACAGTAGGAAAAATAAAACCTTTCACAACCATTAGGAAGTATATCTTAAAATAATAGTCATGAATACCAGCAGACCTTCAGGATCGTATTTATTGATTCATTAGCTCTTCCTGAGAC